>NC_056444.1:19433804-19543804 GCF_018296145.1 Oncorhynchus tshawytscha
GAAATAAAAATGTGTAAAAAAATTGCATTATTTTATGCTAAGCTGTATTTGCAATGTAAATGCAATCTGCATTTTTATCCACAATACTTTTTAATTAATTTCTATTTCATTCATCTGAGAATATTTCTGAAACCAAATGAACACAAAGGAACTTCTTGTCTCAGTTCTCTATAATTATATAGTTAAGAGGGTTTGCTCATTTACATTTGCTATCTGCATCAAATCCAATATACATGTTTGATCTCAGATTGTCCCTAATGGTTAAATGCATTTAATTATAGTCTGAAAATTTAGTTTCTATGAATAATTAGCAGTCATGACTTTCATTTTTAAATATATATTCTCTATTATAATGCTTAATTTGTTCCAAAAGACACAGTAAACAAAAACAAACTACAAATGAACTATACCACAATTAAAACTAGTGACATTCCGTATGCAACCACAACACTGCACAATTTCATCTCTGTATACATTTGACAAAAAAATAAATATTAAACCTATATTATTTTGTTAAATATCTAAGTGTCACTCCTTGTTTCTCTAACAAAACAACACAAAACAACACAAATGGTAGAGCGCCTGTATGTGTCACAATGTCTAATCTCAGAGTCAGACAATAGAATAGGTATGACCTACACATGTTCTCTGCAATAAGATACCTTTTCTATACCTCATTATATTTCTCCATAAGACCCCTCTCAGTCATTCACACATGCACACACACTTCACACTTCACACACACTTCACACTTCACACACATGCTCCCACAATAAGGAACCTTCTCCATTCTTCATTATAAAGCTCTATATGATATTAGCTTCTCTATAGCTACACAGATGTACGTTATCTTTACCACCTTGCTACAGAGCTGTCATGCCTCTTTCCTGTATGGAAGTGTGTCTGTGTGCTACTATGTATGTAAAACTATGGATTATGTTTCTTATGCGCATGAATCCTGCATTCATAGATGGGGACTATATACATCCATGCATGTAGGGGTTCATTGCATCTCTCTCTCTGCCTCCATCCATCAACCATCTATAGGGCTATCAGCACACGGGACGAGGGCAGAGGAGAAATAAATATACCCCCACGTAAAACATGCACATACATTTCCATACATTGGAGTGTCTGGAAGGAGCTTACACCCCCCAATTCTACCACCCTCCACCCCCATCCTTAATCTGCAGCCCCCCAAAACAGCTAGCAAGGTAAGATGAATGTGTGTCTCCCAATCTGTGGGTCCAGGGGAAAATCAGCATTATATAATGCCCAGCATTATATTTATCTTTATAAGACCAGAGAGGTGGGAGGGGGTGGGGGAGTGGGTGATGGTGGGGTGAGGGGACAGTGGGCTTCTATAAGGGGCTACTGAAACACCTGTACAACACCTGTAAAACGCCTATACAACACCAGTGCAACACCTGTACAACATCTGTACAACACCTGTACAATACCTGTAAAATGTCTGTACAACACCTGTAAAACGCCTGTAAAACGCCTGTACAACACCTGTACAACACCTGTACATCACCTGTAAAACGCCTGTACAACACCTGTACAACACCTGTAAAACGCCTGTACAACACCTGTACAACACCTGTAAAACACCTGTACAACACCTGTAAAACACCTGTAAAATGCCTGTACAGCACCTGTACAACACCTGTAAAATGCCTGTACAACACCTGTAAAACGCCTGTACAACACCTGTAAAACGCCTGTACAACACCTGTAAAACGCCTGTACAACACCTGTAAAACGCCTGTACAACACCTGTACAACACCTGTAAAACGCCTGTACAACACCTGTAAAACGCCTGTACAACACCTGTACAACACCTGTACAACACCTGTAAAACGCCTGTACAACACCTGTAAAACGCCTGTACAACACCTGTAAAACGCCTGTACAACACCTGTAAAACACCTGTACAACACCTGTAAAACGCCTGTAAAACAACACCTGTAAACACCTGTAAAACGCCTGTACAACACCTGTAAACACCTGTAAAACGCCTGTACAACACCTGTAAAACACCTGTACAACACCTGTAAAACGCCTGTAAACACCTGTACAACACCTGTAAAACGCCTGTACAACACCTGTAAAACGCCTGTACAACACCTGTACACCTGTAAAACGCCTGTACAACACCTGTAAAACGCCTGTACAACACCTGTAAAACACCTGTACAACACCTGTAAAACGCCTGTACAACACCTGTACAACACCTGTAAAACGCCTGTACAACACCTGTAAAACGCCTGTACAACACCTGTACAACACCTGTAAAACGCCTGTACAACACCTGTAAAACGCCTGTACAACACCTGTACAACACCTGTAAAACGCCTGTACAACACCTGCAAAACACCTAATCAGGTTTTAAGAGGATTACAATCCAGGCGGAGCGGGACTTAACTCCTCAGCATTGTCGATACAGGCATTGTTCATCCTTAAATTCAGGAGCATTTATTTTCATTTTATGCAAATTATTTTTTATTTTACGTATCTCGCCCTTAAAGATCTAAATCTCCTTGTACATTTATAAATTCAGTTAGTCCATCTTCCTCCTCCCCTCATCCCTCCTCCTCCTAATTTAACACCTCCTTTACATTATCTCTGTCATCTAACTACACATCTGGAAGCCAAAACATCAACCCTTTCCCTCCTAAATCCCCAAAAGAAAAATACACAGCTAGGTAATGAACGTTTGTCATGTGAGTGAAACAGAGTGAGGTATTAATAGATATGACTACTACTGCAGGCTTGAAAAAGTTCCATTTTGCTCTCTGTCTCTCCCCAGGAGACGTATACAGGCTAACTCTGGGGAGGGTTGTTATTTTAGAACTTAAATATTCTCCCTAAGCTGTCTGGCAGTTCACAAGAGGCAGCAAGCACACATACACACACGTACGCACACGCGCTCATACACACACACACACACACACACACACACACACACACACACACACACACACACACACACACACACACACACACACACACAACACACACACACTCACACACACGAACTCACACACATGAACACAAACACATGAACACATCAACCAGCTCTCACAGTCTAACGTCAGAATTAGACGTTCATCGATGTTTTTCAAACGTTCAATTTGTAAGTGTTTAAGGTTAAGTTAAGGCATTAACTCTGAATTTTTAAGGTTAGGATTAACTTTAGGCTTTAATTCCGAAATCTTAAGGTTAGGCATTACCACTGAATGGTTAAGGTAAGGGTTAAGGTTTGGGATAGGCTTAAAACAAAAATCTCAAAAATCACTTTCTATCTCTGAATTCAAACATGCAACCTTTGGAATCAAAGGCAGATGCTGAGACCCATCCACCATCCCTGTCCACAACTCCCTAATAAAACCGAAACCTACTTGATTAATCCCAGCCTCTGTCCTCACAGGAGGCAATTTTGCCTTTTGGTAGGCCGTCATTGTAAATAAAAATTTGTTCTTAAATGACTTGCCTAGTTATATAAAGGTTAAATAAAATAAAATATAAGGTAACAGTTGCCCCTAGTGGCCAGTTTCTATGTCATCTCATGACTTTCTCAGACATGGATGGATATCCAACATTGACTTGTATCACGGATGACTTGGCAGGAACACATACATACAGTGGGGAGAACAAGTATTTGATACACTGCCGATTTTGCAGGTTTTCCTACTTACAAAGAGGTCTGTAATTTTTTATCATAGGTACACTTCAACTGTGAGAGACGGAATCTAAAACAAAAATCCAGAAAATCACGTTGTATGATTTTTAAGTAATTCATTCGCTTTTTATTGCATAGCATAAGTATTTGATACATCAGAAAAGCAGAACTTAATATTTGGTACAGAAACCTTTGTTTGCAATTACAGAGATCATACGTTTCCTGTAGTACTTGACCAGGTTTGCACACACTGCAGCAGGGATTTTGGCCCACTCCTCCATACAGACCTTCTCCAGATCCTTCAGGTTTCGGGGCTGTCACTGGGCAATACGGACTTTCAGCTCCCTCCAAAGATTTTCTATTGGGTTCAGGTCTGGAGACTGGCTAGGCCACTCCAGGACCTTGTGATGCTTCTTTCGGAGCCACTCCTTAGTTGCCCCGGCTGTGTGTTTCGGGTCGTTGTCATGCAGGAAGACCCAGCCACGACCCATCTTCAATGCTCTTACTGAGGAAAGGAGGTTGTTGGCCAAGATCTCGCGATACATGGCCCCATCCATCCTCCCCTCAATACGGTGCGGTCGTCCTGTCCCCTTTGCAGAAAAGCATAACCAAAGAATGATGTTTCCACCTCCATGCTTCATGGCTGGGATGGTGTTCTTTGGGTTGTACTCATCCTTCTTCTTCCTCCAAACACGGCGAGTGGAGTTTAGACCAAATAGCTCTATTTCTGTCTCATCAGACCACATGACCTTCTCCCATTCCTCCTCTGGATCATCCAGATGGTCATTGGCAAACTTCAGACAGGCCTGGACATGCGCTGACTTGAGCAGTGGGACCTTGCTGGCGCTGCAGGATTTTAATACATGACGGCGTAGTGTGTTACTAATGGTTTTCTTTGAGACTGAGGTCCCGGCTCTCTTCAGGTCATTGACCAGGTCCTGCCGTGTAGTTTTGGGCTGATCCCTCACCTTCCTCATGATCGTTGATGCCCCACGAGGTGAGATCTTGCATAGAGCCCCCCGACCGAGGGTGATTGACCGTCATCTTGAACTTCTTCCATTATCTAATAATTGTGCCAACAGTTGTTGCCTTCTCACCAAGCTGCTTGCCTATTGTCCTGTAGCGCATCCCAGCCTTGTGCAGGTCTACAATTGTATCCCTAATGTCCTTACACAGCTCTCTGGTCTTGGCCATTGTGGAGAGGTTGGAGTCTGTTTGATTGAGTGTGTGGACAGGTGTCTTTTATACAGGTAACGAGTTCAAACAGGTGCAGTTAATACAGGTAATGAGTGGAGAACAGGAGGGCTTCTTAAAGAAAAACTAACAGGTCTCTGAGAGCCGGAATTCTTTCTGGTTGGTAGGTGATCAAATACTTACAGTATGTCATGCAATAAAATGCTAATTACTTAAAAATCATACAATGTGATTTTCTGGATTTTTGTTGTAGATTCCGTCTCCCACAGTTGAAGTGTACCTATGATAAACATTACAGACCTCTACATGCTTTGTAAGTAGGAAAACCTGCAAAATCGGCAGTGTATCAAATACTTGTTCTCCCCACTGTATATACACGCACACACACACACACACACACACACACACACACACACACACACACACACACACACACACACACACACACACACACACACACACACACACACACACACACACACACACACACGCACACACACACACACCATGCACCACACAGTTCACAGAGCTAGGCAGCATGTGTCATCATAGCGGTATCTGACTTGTGGTCAGACTCGCTCAAGTGGAACAAACTTGCGCCTCTTTTCAAAGCTGAAATGAATGTAATTGAGAAAACAATGCGTCTTAATGTATTGTTGGGAAAACATCTTTCTAAATTTAAAAGTTATCCAAGAAGTAATCATCTAGTTTTTCAAATGTATCTGTTTTCTGATTACAATATTTTAGCTGGTAACATAACGGATTACAGTTACAGTTTATTTAGTAATCAGAGTACATGTAATCAGTTACTTCCCAACCCTGAACAGACATGTATACTGTCTGTACATATATCCAGTAGCCTCAGCGGACAGCCATACAGCCAGACAGACAGACAGACACAATCATTAGGCCGGTTGTCCAGAAGATGGCAAAGACTGGAGGATGGGGGAGAAACGAATAACATATAATCCTTCCAATAGTCTTAACATTAGCAGTGTTTGCACGCTCTTTCCCAGCCTATCTCTCCCCTCTTTCACTTCCTCTCTCCCTCCTTCTCTTTCTCTCTTCCCCTCTCTCTGTCCCTCTTTCTGTCCTGTTGTCCGCTCCCTAACTCAGTTGGCAGGCAGATGTGTTGGCAGGCAGATGTGTTGTCAGTCTTGAGTCATGGTGATGTATTAGCGCGGGTGTTGGACCAGTAATATGAGAACAGTCCCTAAGTACTGGACATCCCATAATACAACACACAGAAAGCTTCTCACGTGTCTCAGTTGGAGCCACCAAAACCTTTCTGACTTCACTGTTGCTGATTTACGACATACAGTTGAAGTCGGAAGTTTGGCATCATTAAAACTTGTTTTTCAACCACTCCACAAATATCTTGTTAACAAAGTAGAGTTTTGGCAAGTTGGTTAGGACATCTACTTTGTGCATGACACAAGTCAATTTTCCAACAATTGTTTACAGACAGATCATTTCACTTATAACTCACTGTATCACAATTCCAGTGGGTCAGAAGTTTACATACACTAAGTTGACTGTGCCTTTAAACAGCTTGGAAAATTCCAGAAAATGATGTCATGGCTATAGAAGCTTCTGATAGGCTAATTGACATAATTTGAGTCAATTGGAGGTGTGCCTGTGGATGTATTTCAAGGCCTACCTTCAAACTCAGTGCTTCTTAGCTTGACATGGGAAAATCAAAAGAAATCCCCCAAGACCTCAGAGAAAAATTGTAGACCTCCACAAGTCTGGTTCATCCTTGGGAGCAATTTATAAATGCCTGAAGGTACCACATTAATCTGTACAAACAATAGTACACAAGTATAAACACCATGGGACCACGCAGCCATCATACCGCTCAGGAAGGAGACGCGTTCTGTCTCCTAGAGATGAACGTACTTTGGTGTGAAAAGTGCAAATCATTCCCAGAACAACAGCAAAGGACCTTGTGAAGATGCTGGAGGAAACAGGTACAAAGTATCTATATCCACAATAAAACGAGTCCTATATCGACATAACCTGAAAGGCCACTCAGCAAGGAAGGAGCCACTGCTTCAAAACCGCCATAAAAAAGCCAGACTACTGTTTGCAACTGCACATGGGGACAAAGATTGTACTTTTTGGAGAAATGTCCTCTTAGTGTATGCAAACTTCAGACCCGCTGGAATTGTGATACAGTGAATTATAAGTGAAATAATCTGTCTGTAAACAATTGTTGGAAAAGTGACTTGTGTCATGCACAAAGTAGACGTCCTAACCAACTTGCCAAAACTATAGTTTGTTAACAAGGAATTTGTGGAGTGGTTGAAAAACAAGCTTTATTGACTAAACTTCGACTTCAACTGTATCATATTGAGCATATTACATATTATATTGAATATACTTCACATAAATTAGATTGTATTAATATATCAACTAAACGGACTCTTGGATTTGTATGTATCATTACATTTCAAAGATTATTGTTTGTGGGATGAGTAAAGGTTTTATAACTTTTTGTTTTATGGTTGTAGAAAGTGGATTGTCTATTTTGGAAGAGGAGCGTATTTTGCTTATGAATGAAGGTTTATATGTGACAGTGATGTTTTTATTCCTTTTTATTTCATGGTAGCATGTGTGTATTGATGTGGATGGATACAGATTGAGGATATTCATTTGATTACCCTGTTGCAGGAAAACCTTCCTGCAGTGCAGGAAATGTAAAGCTTGTAGTGTTTTTGAGGTTAAAAAGGCTTCTGAAGTTTGTAATTTCGACTGTATCAACACCGACAAAAATGTCCATTAATTATATTCCACATAATAATTACCTGTTGCTACGAGATTATTTTTCTGTTGTAGAAATCTGGCTCAAATTAAATCCAACATCTATAGATGGCCCAGTCTTCTTTCATCAGACGAGGAGTGTGATCCTGTTACCTGGAGCAGTGTGTGTGTGTGTGTGTGTGTGTGTGTGTGTGTGTGTGTGTGTGTGTGTGTGTGTGCTTGTGTCTATGTGTGTGTGTTTTGCAGTGTGATCCCGTTACCTGCAGGCTGTGTGTGGACATGTGTTTCTCATGAAGCCTCATGCCGGGGCAAATTCATTCTCAGAAGTTACGTGGTGGGAGCTCGCCTTCTCTTTGAAATGGGGCACACATAGGGCCCTTTCTCTCTGTAATCAATAAGGCAGGCCTTCCCATCCCGGCCTGGGTGTACACAGCTAACCCCCCGGCACTACACATGAAGAACTCCAATTTACTCATCATAAATTCTGATTCACACAATAAATATGAAGGAGAATGCCCACGAGAATGAGAATATCTGAAATTGGGGCTTTTGTAATGCGGAGCGAGGGAGGGAGCCAGCACCCCTAGACGAAGGCTATGGTTGAGCCCAGTTTGTGGTTTGGGACTGAAAGTGTGTTTTAGATTAAATAATTGTCCTTTCATTTTAAAGTTTAACTCACAGGTATTAGTTCAGAGATGATAATACAAACTTTTGATGCCTTTCTAGATGGCTATTTTGTAGAGTAGAAATGAAGTAAGAAAGCTTTGAATTGTAAAAGTATTAAACTGAGCATATATCCTCCCGCACACACAAATAAACCATAATACAAAAAGTACATTACAAATACATCCTTATTTGAACAAAGACCTGAGATAGAGAACACCTTTCTAACCTCCCTGAGAAGCAAAAAATAATGTCTGTCTAAAAGAACATGTCTGATTAAGTTAAACTAATGTTAAATACATCCACTCTTCTGTTTCAGCCCTGCCTAACAGACTGTTGGGTAAATATAGTCACATTAAAGAGGCTCCGGGAGGGTGGACCGCGGGTAAAATGGGACACACCTACAGCAGAATAGTGAGGGGAGAAGGGAGAGGAGGGTGAATGTACTCGTGGACACAGTGTTGGGGTTAGCGTGCCTCTGTAACACGCACACACAGGCACACACACACTAACACTTGACCCGGGAGGGTTTAATGAAAGGGGCCTGATATGAGACATAACGCAACATGGCGTCCCTAACACCAGTGGCACTCTTTCTTGGCACGGGCTTCCTGTTTTTAGACGGATCCGTCGTTACATGACATTTATTGGCTTTTCATGAGGAACGATACATGTTGCCCAGACAACTGTGATGGGCTTAGCACCATGACAACAAATAAATAACACAGTGGTGACCAAGCTAGGCTAGGAGGAGAGGAGAGGTTCCAAAATATGAATAACAAAACTATGCCAGAAGACTCAACAAAAGCATGTGTGAGAATTCAGCAAATAGATAACATAGCACAACTTCAAATTCAGAAAGTTGTGGGCCCATGGTGAATCAAATTTACATGAGACAGACATTTGGTTTAAGCTTGTGGTTCATTAACAAACAACACAATTAAAAACTAAAAGACTTACTGTAACACATCTGACTTGTAAGAAAACAACTCCTCAAAACAGTGCCACTCTTCTCCCCCGGCCTTTGTTATTGTTGTGGTTTTGTTGACGAAATGGAGGTGAGGAGTGTTCCCAACGGAGGTGAGGAGTGTTCCCAACGGAGGTGAGGAGTGTTCCCAACGGAGGTGAGGAGTGTTCCAAACGGAGGTGAGGAGTGTTCCAAACGGAGGTGAGGAGTGTTCCAAACGGAGGTGAGGAGTGTTCCCAACGGAGGTGAGGAGTGTTCCCAACGGAGGTGAGGAGTGTTCCAAACGGAGGTGAGGAGTGTTCCAAACGGAGGTGAGGAGTGTTCCCAACGGAGGGGAGGAGTGTTCCAAACGGAGGTGAGGAGTGTTCCAAACGGAGGCAAGGAGTGTTCCCAACGGAGGTGAGGAGTGTTCCCAACGGAGGTGAGGAGTGTTCCAAACAGAGGTGAGGAGTGTTCCCAACGGAGGTGAGGAGTGTTCCAAACGGAGGTGAGGAGTGTTCCAAACGGAGGGGAGGAGTGTTCCAAACGGAGGTGAGGAGTGTTCCAAACGGAGGCAAGGAGTGTTCCCAACGGAGGTGAGGAGTGTTCCCAACGGAGGTGAGGAGTGTTCCAAACAGAGGTGAGGAGTGTTCCCAACGGAGGTGAGGAGTGTTCCCAACGGAGGTGAGGAGTGTTCCAAACGGAGGTGAGGAGTGTTCCAAACAGAGGTGAGGAGTGTTCCCAACGGAGGTGAGGAGTGTTCCAAACGGAGGCGAGGAGTGTTCCAAACGGAGGTGAGGAGGCTTCCAAACGGAGGTGAGGAGTCTTCCAAACGGAGGTGAGGAGTGTTTCAAACAGAGGTGAGGAGTGTTCCAAACGGAGGTGAGGAGTCTTCCAAACGGAGGTGAGGAGTCTTCCAAACGGAGGTGAGGAGTGTTCCAAACGGAGGTGAGGAGTGTTCCAAACGGAGGTGAGGAGTGTTCCAAACGGAGGTGAGGAGTGTTCCCAACAGAGGTGAGGAGTGTTCCAAACGGAGGTGAGGAGTCTTCCAAACGGAGGTGAGGAGTGTTCCAAACGGAGGTGAGGAGTCTTCCAAACGGAGGTGAGGAGTGTTCCCAACGGAGGTGAGGAGTGTTCCAAACGGAGGTGAGGAGTGTTCCAAACAGAGGTGAGGAGTGTTCCAAACGGAGGTGAGGAGTGTTCCCAACGGAGGTGAGGAGTCTTCCAAACGGAGGTGAGGAGTCTTCCAAACGGAGGTGAGGAGTCTTCCAAACGGAGGTGAGGAGTGTTCCCAACGGAGGTGAGGAGTGTTCCAAAAGGAGGTGAGGAGTGTTCCCAATGGAGGTGAGGTGTGTTCCCAACGGAGGTGAGGAGTGTTCCAAACGGAGGTGAGGAGTGTTCCCAACGGAGGTGAGGAGTGTTCCCAACGGAGGTGAGGAGTGTTCCAAACGGAGGTGAGGAGTGTTCCAAACGGAGGTGAGGAGTGTTCCAAACGGAGGTGAGGAGTGTTCCAACGGAGGTGAGGAGTGTTCCAAACGGAGGTGAGGAGTCTTCCAAACGGAGGTGAGGAGTGTTCCCAACGGAGGTGAGGAGTGTTCCAACGGAGGTGAGGAGTGTTCCAAACAGAGGTGAGGAGTGTTCCAAACGGAGGTGAGGAGTGTTCCAACGGAGGCGAGGAGTCTTCCAAACGGAGGTGAGAAGTGTTCCAAACGGAGGTGAGGAGTGTTCCAAACAGAGGTGAGGAGTGTTCCAAACGGAGGTGAGGAGTGTTCCAAACGGAGGTGAGGAGTGTTCCAAACAGAGGTGAGGAGTGTTCCAAACGGAGGGGAGGAGTGTTCCAAACAGAGGTGAGGAGTGTGATAACAGAGATCATCTAGACATATTCTACTGTTGTATCGTACGTAAGATGATGTCCGAGGGACATCGCTGTTTGCAGTCAATTCTTTGTTGTTGTGGTGTCCCGGACGTGTCAGTTTCACCATTAAGGATTCCAGCTTGAAGAAAAAGCTCCCATTTAGGTGTTACTCAATATTGCTGTCTGTGTGTGTGTTAGGGAGCGTTAAGCACACGAATAACTTGTTCCGTACATCTAAGGGAACAGCCTGAGAGTGCAATAATCTATACGCTTCTCCCACTAAATGGGTCATCAGTGATGCAACGTGAGCTCTCAGGATCGAATGGCAGCGATTAAGACGTCTAGATGCTTAGCTAATTGTGTTGAAACTTTTTCTCCCACACAGAGACACATGCACGCACACAGGGATACACACACGTACACGAGCACGCACGTACACAGGGATACACACACGTACACGAGCATGCACACACACACGCACACACACACACACACACACACACACACACACACACACACACACACACACACACACACACACACACACACACACACACACAGGGATACACACAGGTACACACACACGTACACACGTACACACACACACACACACACACACACACACACACACACACACACACACACACACACACACACACACACACACACACACACACCGGCTCGCACGAACCCACATCTCTAAATGCCCAGCTAATTATTGTGAATGTCGTTAGCGATCTCTGACAGCTAACAGCAGCAGCTTAGAGGAGACAAAGCTATAGGACATAGAGATGTACATTACCAACGCTTAAGTGGTGGTTAAGCTAAGCCTAAACGCTTCACTGGTACACAGCTTTGTATTAACTGTGGTTGTGAGTCAGTTCACATACAATTTACACACTGGTAGAGGTTGTGGGATTAATTGATCACTATGCAGATTGTTGTCTGCCTGTATCTGTATAGATCAACAGATATCTGTATAGAACTATTGATAGCTTGTCCTGAAGGTCTTATGGTGTGTAACTATCCTACAAATGTAGGATCTTAATTTAAGCCAGTTTGCTACAGCAGGAAAATAATCTGCAGGAACCGGAAATGTTAATTATTACGTGGATTATAATTCATTCTGGACATTTTTGTCAGGGTTGGTCCATTTTTCATAATGGAAAATCAAGCCTCAAATTTCAAAGAGAAATGTACAAACTTCAGAAGCCTTTTGAAACATCAAATGCACTACAAGCTTTAGGTGTACTGCATTGCAGGAAAGTTCTGCAACAGGGTGATCAAATTAAGATCCTACATCTGTAGCCTCCATGACGAGTGTTGCTTGAGGAGGTTTTAATGTGTGCCAGGGTGCAACGTGATATTGTCTCCTCTCCTCTTGGACCCTTTCCTCGGGTTACAAGTTTAAAAAGCAGAGCAAATTGTTAAAGTTAATGATACCGTTGGAATGTTAATGGCAGGGAATATTCCGGAGGTAGAATCATCTCTCTTCCGATGGATGACATGGATAGTCCTATAGACTTTCACATTATTATGTATTTGTTTATCTTTTGAGAATTCCCAAGGATAGTGCGGAATTGATTTGAATTCCAACGGATACCATCATGACGGACTTCTAATTATATTCTTTATATAATTGTACAATTCTAAACACACTCCATAAAAGGTTGAAAAGAGACTTGGATTGAAATAAAAAATACAGATGAGTGGATATTCCGTTGCTGTTCTCTGAAGGGAAAGTTTCCATTTTAGAACATTTCTGTTGGGCCTACAGATTGTTTTCTCTGTTCTATTATTAGAAAGCAAAAGTAGAGACTAAAATTAACATATGGCATAACCAACTATACAATGTTCCAACTGATATTTCCATATGACAACACTAGTTATTTCTGAAATGAAGATTACTGTTGTTGACCTTTGTGAAAGAAATTTGTTTTAGGCCTCCGAGCTCCAATGCAACAGGAAGAACAATGTTTGGGAGTCCCATGAAAACACAAGGGGATTGGCCCAACAGCCCTCTGCATATGGTAACCACTACCTTACACTGAACAGAATGACTGGTTACGTTAGTAGATAGAGCGAGAAAGAGAGAGAGAGAGAGAGAGGGAGAGGGAGAGAGAGAGAGAGTTTAGGGAAAAAAAGGATGTTACAAGGACAGAAAGTTTATAAATTAAATCATGCCCCAGTTTCTAGCAGGGATGACCTCTTTTTGACAGAGTTGACTTGCATCAATCACAGCCACATGTTGTTGAGTAATGGATACATCAGGACACTTAATATTCGTCTTTCTGATTAGTTCTCTCTTCCAGAGAAAGAAGAGCCTCTGAAACCTCTGGCCTGGTGCGGAGGTAAAGTTAGAACGCTCTGGGCTTCATGTCACAATCATGGAGGAGAGTTTCTCTCTCTCTCTCTCTCTCTCTCTCTCTCTCTCTCTGTCTCTCTCTCTCGCACTCTCTCTCTCTTTCACTCTCTCTCTAGTTCTCTCTCACTTTCTCTCTCTCTCTTTCATTCTCTCGCTCTCTTTCACTCTCTTTCGTTCACATACTCAATTCAATTCAATTTAAATTGCTTTACTGGCATGACGTAACAATGTACATACTGCCAAAGCTTATTTTGGATATTTACAATATAAAAATGAGAATCAAAATTGTCAACGGGACAACAGTAACAACAATAACCAAGGGTCAAAATGACCATACATTCAACAATAACAATTAGCATACAGTAGAGTACATGTGCAGGTTGATTGGTCTGTCAGACACTGTCCCTCAACTTATGGCAGGCAGCAATGTAGGGCGCTGCCAACCCACAGCCCTCTGCGTCCTCCCCCAACAGGATGGGTAGCCTACTCTCATCAGAGAGGTCTTTGAAACCTTGAATAAGGGTTTCAAATTTGGGGAAATGACACTCTCTAATTGTTTTATATTTTTTACATTTTTGTCAGGAAATGCAGCTCCGTCTCAGGTTCTGCTGTTGTGCAGTGGTTGCACAGCCTTTCCTCTACAGGGAGCCAGGTTTTCCTGTGTCTACCCTTCTCAATGGCAAGGCTGTACTCACTGAGCCTGTACTTTGTCAAGTTTTTTCTAAGGTTTTGATCAGTAACATGGTCAAATATTTAGCCACAGTGTACTGTTGATTTAGGGCCAGATAGCACTGCAATTTGCTTTGTGTTTGTGCTTGCGTTTCCCAATAAGCAATATAGTTTTGTTTTGACTGTGTTACAATTTGGTTTATCCTGATTGATTGGATGTTATGGTCCTGAGGCTTCAGTGTGTTAGTTGAACAGGTTTGTGAACTCATCCCCAGGACCAGCTGGATGAGGGGACTCTTTTCTTTGCTCAGCTCTTGGCATTGCAGGGCTTGGTAGTGATATGAGAGGGGGTCACTGTTGCTCTTTTTTGAGTTTTTATTATTAGTGGATATTGGCCTAATTCTGCCCTGCATGCATTGTTTGTAGTTTTCCTCTGAACATGTAGGAGAATCATACAGAACTCTGCATGCAGGGTTTCAATGTGGTGTTTGTCCCATTTGATGAAATCTTGTTTTGCAAGTGGACCCCACACCTCGCTGCCATAAAGTGCAATTGGTTCAATGACATTGTCACGTTCTGACCTTAGTTCCTTTTTTATCTCTTTGTGTTAGGTTTGTCAGGGTGTGAGTTGGGGTGGGTAATCTATGTTATTTATTATGTTATTTTTGTCATGTCATATTTCTATGTGTTTGGCCTAGTATGGTTCTCAATCAGAGGCAGGTGTCGTTCGTTGTCTCTGATTGAGAATCATACTTAGGTAGCCTGTTTTCCCCATTTTGGTTGTGGGTGTTTGCTGTCTGTTTTTGTGTCTGCACCAGACAGAACTGTTGTTCTCTGTGTTTTGTTAATCAGAGTTCAGTTCCATTATTAAAGTATGAACACGTACCACGCTGAACCTTGGTCCTCACCTTCTTCCACCTACGACAGCCGCTACAGACATATTCAATTAGTAGGTATTTAAATTTGAATGAGCTTTTTAATGGCGTAGAATGCCCTGCGTGCTTTCTATCTCAGTTCATTCACTGCCTCATTAAAGTGTCCAGTTGAGCTTATTTTTAAACCTAAGTAATTTTAGTGTGTGCAGTACTCTATATATGTTGTCCCAATTGAGAACTTTGGTCTAATTCCCTGAGATCTGGATCTTCTCTGGAAAATCATTATTTTAGTATTTTTGGAGTTTACTGCCAGGGCCCAGGTCTGGCAGTACTGCTCTAGCAGGTCCAAGCTCTGCTGTAGGCCATGTGCTGTGGGTGACAGCAGGCATAGGTCATCTGCGAAGAGTAGGCATTTAGTCTCTGGATTGTGGAGACGAACACCAAGGGCTGAGGATTTTTCTAGAATAGTGGCCAATTCGTTGATGTAAATATTGAAGAGTGCAGGGCTCAGATTGCAACCCTGACGAAGGCCCCGCCCCTGGTTAAAGAATTCTGTTATTTTCTTGCCAATTGTAATGCTGCACATATTGCCAGTATACATTGATTTAATTATGTCATATGTTTTACCCCCTACACCACTTTCAATAACTTTGTAGAACACATCCTGTATGCCAAATAGAATCAAATGCCAAGTCCAGAAAGCAAGCGTATATTTTGGTATTATTTTGGTGGACATGTTTATCTGTCAGGGTGTGTAGGGTGTAAATATGATCAGTTGTGCGATGTTTTGGTATAAATCCAAATGGGCTTTTACTCAAGACATTGTGCTTATTAAGGAAGTTTAGAACTCTTACATTTATAATACTACAGAAAACCTTTCCCAGGTTACTGTTCACACAAAGGCCTCTGTAATTGTTAGGGTCAAATTTGTCTCCGTTTTTAAAGATTAGTGTTATGAGTCCTTGATTCCAGATGTCAGGGAAATAACCTACACTCAGGATCAAATGAAACAGTTTTAATATAGCCAATTGAAATTTTGCACTTGTGAGTTTGAGCATCTCATTTTGGATTCCATCAGGTCCGCAGGCTTTTTCAAATTTGAGGGCCTGAAGTTTCTTATAGAGCTCCTGGTCAGTAATTGGGGAGTCCAATGGATTTTGATTGTCCTTTATAGCTTTTTCTAATCCATTCAACTTCTCATGAATTTGGCGTTGTTCTGCGTTTGTGTCAATTTGGACGGTGCAGTAGAGTGTTTTAAAATGGGTTGTCCATATGTCACCATGTTGTATCGCTGATTCCTCTTGTTTAGATTTGTTTTTTCACCAATTTTGCCAGAAGTTGTTTGTGTTTATGGACTCCTCAATTAGTGTCAGCTGCTTGCTGTTGTACTGTGCTTTTTTGGTTCTGAGTGTACGTTTATAGAGTTTTAAAGTCTCACAGTAATGAAGGCGTAATTCACCATTACGCTCTCACTCCCTTTCGTTCGTTCTCTCTCTCTCTTTCCCTCGCATACTCTCTCTGTCTCTCTCTGTCTCTCTCTCTCTCTGTCTTTCTCTCTCCCCATAGATGTCATGCAGATTGACATTATAATTGTATCTACTAAAGCAAATGATCTGTTATACATTTTGTGGTATAGACATAAGATAGCAGGGAATCCATTCAAAGATATCAAATTTGGCCATCAGTGCACTCTCAAAAATAGTATGATGCCTCTGTCTTTCTGTCTCTGTTCTTGGTGGGGCAGTGCCGGGTTGAAAGGTAGAGTTAGAGTCACAAGTAAATCTCCCTCAGGTGGATTGTTCTTCACAATGATCAAAGGATAGAGTGATGTTTTATAATGACTGCACTCAGCTTTCTCTCTCTCTCTCGCAGAGTAGCAGTAGTTATTAGTGAGGTCTTAGTGACTTTAAATTGCGTTAGCATGGTTAAGAGAGAGAGAGCCACATCCCCCTGTGCTGTAGGAGAACTCTAGAGAGAGAGGCATCTAGGGTTACAGGTATTGATTTTGTAACTGCTACATCAGAGGGTGTAATGCTTTCATAATTTCAAATAAACTGTCTGGTACAAACGACTAATGAGCCAAACGAACTGAGGGACTGAACCAGGGATGGTGGTTGCTTTCTGAGTGTTGATACCTAACTCAACATTAGAAGGAGAAATTACCAGACAATGTTCTGGAAGTGTTATAGAAGCATGCAAGTATATAGAAGTCTATCAGAGATAATACAAACATTTGACATAATTGTATAAAAAAAACAGTTGCAAGTTGAAAATTCAGTTTTCCCTCTTTCAGAATGCTAGATTTGTTGTATTGAAGAAAATGTTAGTTCAAATGATGTAATACATACCATTTAGTGATCAGTTGCCATTTCTTTGTTTTCCATCTACATATCATCAATTAACCAAACTCATCATTTTCGAAAGAAGCCAACGGTTATATTTACTGTGGTGTTACTTGGTGTGAAATTGCAGATTTGTCAAAACAAATGATCAGAACAATGAAAAACAAAAACAGGAAGAAGATTATGGATGTTTTGGATGATGCTTAAACTCTGTTGTGCCCTTATTCTCTCTCTCTGTCTCTCTCTGCCTCTCTCTCTCCCTCTGTCTCTCTGTCTCGGTCTCTCTCTCCCTATCTCTTTCTCTATTTTCCCCTAACACCACAGACCGCAGGCTGCTGGGAGCAGCTTAGAAATCTCTTACATCTGGAGGAGCCATAATTCATGGGATTTGGCCTGACAGCCATGACAGCAGTGTGTGTGTGTGTTTGTGTGTGTGCGTCTCTCTCGCTCTCTCTTGGTCTGTATGTGTGTGAGAGAGGACGAGCAAAAGCGGTGGACACATCTGCTCCCTCGCGCTCTCTCTCGCTATCTCTCTCTGTCTCGCTCTCTCAGGCTCTCGCTCTCTCTCTCTCTCGGGCTCTCGCTCTCTCTCTCGGGCTCTCTCTCTCTCTTGGGCTCTCTCTCTCTCTCTCTCTCTCTCCCTCCCTGTCTGTTGGCTCCTCCAGTCTCTTTCATGGCATGCCAGACACTCCCTGTGTAGGCCCTAAATATTACACAGACAGTAGCTATCGCTTCCAACACCAGATCCCACATTCCAGATTCCAGCAGTGAGCTATGTGTGTATTTGTGTGTGTATGTATCAGATTTCAGCAGTCTTGCCTGCTAAGCTGTGCAGCACATGAGGACCCATTGTTCCAGAGATGGGGGTCATGTCTCTCTCTCTCTCCAGATATTCACGTGAAGATTTTTTCACGTTACATTAGATTTATGGGCCCAGTTGGCCCCGTGCAGTGAGAAAATATGATACCATCTACCAAGCTGATTGTTCTGGTGTGTTATGGGGTTGTGTGCTAAGTCTGTGTTTGTGTGTCTGTGTGTTTGTGTGGCTGTGTGTGTGTTTGACAGGGATGAAGAGGGTGACATTTACAGGTAGGCCAGTGTACGTCATTGTAGTGGGGCCGATAGGTGTGTGGGGACAGAGGGAGAAAAGAGAGAGAAAGAGGTATGATGCAGAGATGTAACAGGTACTAACCTCTGGACACTAGCTTCTTGCACGCATCCAGGAATGAATCGAGGGAAATTCTTTGGTTAATTTCTCTCAAGGACCCATTGTCAAACATCGGCATCATAATTGATACACTGTTGCGATTGTAGGCACACCACCTGTGGTCTAGCATACATCAGCAGGACTCAATGTTTTCTGCATCTTGTTATTTGTGACAAGGCCCTACTGATCTGATTAAAGGAGCACCGTCACATGCATATTTCAGTGGCCATAGGCAGCTACTTGTTGTCTGTTTACAAATGTTTCTTTGAATTCTCTTTTCCCTTCATCCATTCCAGAACTGTCACCCAAATCAACGGTCGGCGTTCTCAAAGCGATTTTGCAGAATTCCGGATCAGAATATTGTAGGTAATGTCTGATGTCTGCCTCCTTTTGATGTGGAGCGAGGAGTGAATACACAAATGCAACGAGGGTCTCTAGCAGTGAAAAGTGTGTGTGTGTGTGTGTTATATCATCTGAACATGACATTAGCCTTGTCGGGGGCAGAACTTCTCTCCCATCCTGGAGAGAAAAAGGGAAATTGGATGGAAAGAAGAAAGGAACGAGATAATAAACAAGGGAAACATAAAGAATCTGTAATCCTGTGTTTGTTTGAGTGTTGAACGTTGTTTGTTACTGTTTGAATAAAGGTGTACACAATCCTTTTATGTAATACCCCTTTGTGTTAGTATTTGCCAAGAGGGTTTATATTTTTTTTACCGTACACTTTTATTGATGAATGACTACAGGAGAAAGTATAAGAGCAATTGAAATATGTAGCTAAATAATATGTTTAGACTATAACCACACAATTGTTACAAAATGTGTGAATTTGTATTACATATTCAGTTACATGTTTCTATATTGCTTTTTGGTCAAAATAAACGATACAACTAAATCAAACAAAGAAAATGATTATGTTTGTGTTTCTTATTTTTACAACCGAGGGATTCCGACGCTGTTGTTTTCCATATGTTCCATAATGACTCAAACAGAGTTATACAACCACTTCTGTTTCTCATCCCTCATTTCCTCTGATCCCTCTCCTTCCCTCTTTCTCTCTGTTTCCATCTCTTTTTCCATTTTCTCTCTCTCTCCCTCTGAACAGCTGCTGGCTGTAGCAGACACATGAAAATAAGGATGGAAAGGTATTTCTGAAGCTCAGACATTTGCTGCTACTGTCCTCTCTTTTCTGTCAGATGAGTACTCCTATATAACTTTAACATAGACTGCGCACACACACACACACACACGCACGCACGCAAACACACACGCACAAACGCGCGGGCACACACAGACGCGCGCACACACGCAAACACAAACACACACGCAGGCAGGCATCTCCTCTACTCTCTCCTCACCAGGAAATTAGCCTTGGCATTTCCCAAAAATATTCCTTCTAATAAAATGAGTTGGGTAAATAAATAAACCTGTGAAATATTTATGGCAGGGAGCTACATATAAGATCTGAAAGGGAATTCATCCAGAGGGACTTTAGCGCTTGTCTACAATCTTAATATATACGCAGTCCAGCGAGAATATATGAAGAAACTTCTCGAGACGTCTGTCATGAATATTCTATATCCAAGTCACAGACCTTACTTTGGTACAGGCACTTAGTATAGCTACACAATGCAGAACCTCAATGCAATAGAGCCTTACCAGTGTCTGTGATCATACTTTTACTGGACAAAAAGTCTGAGTACACATTTGTATCAATATGCAGGATCATACATACCATATAGTGAAGCGAACAACACCAGGTAATACATTGGTTATAAGCCGCTTTCAAGGTGATGGACCACAAGAAGTGTAAAGAAATGAAAGATAAGCAGGTCATATGGCAACCACAAACCATGAACAAGAGAGAGAGGGGGGGTGGGAAGGAAGAGAGAGAGAGATATGTTGCTTTGTATAGGATGGTGATTCCAGTCAAGACTGAAGCTGAGTGTGTCCACTAAAGACACCATTACACCCAAATAATAATGTGTGTGTCTGTTCCCTCCCTCCCTCACTCCACACACTCCTGTCATTCGTCCTGTGCCCGCGTGTGTGTATGTGTGTCTGTTCCCTCCCTCCCTCACTCCACACACTCCTGTCATTCGTCCTGTGCCCGCGTGTGTGTATGTGTGTCTGTTCCCTCCCTCCCTCACTCCACACAATCCTGTCATTCGTCCTGTGCCCACGTGTGTGTATGTGTGTCTGTTCCCTCCCTCCCTCACTCCACACACTCCTGTCATTCGTCCTGTGCCCGCGTGTGTGTATGTGTTTGAGTGCCTGTGTGTGTGTATTCTAACATACACACCACAGTCTGTGACCATTCCAGATTGCTCCCCTACTTTGTCATGCATTAGAATAAAGCAGAGTGCTTCTCCTTGCTACTGCTGTGATTGCTGTGTCTATGTGGTGGATTATGTTGATTAGCGTGTGAGTTTGTGTGTGTGTGCATGCGTGTGTGTTGTGTTTGTGTGTGTGTGCGCTTGTTTGCATCCGTAAGATAATGGGGTGAGAGTAGGAGGAAGAGAAAGAGAAACGAGAAAGATTGGGGGAGAGAGAGAGAGAAAGAGAGAGAGAGAGAGAGGGGTTCGAGTGAGAGAAACAGAGAGAAAGAGAGATTGGGGAGAGAGAGAAAGACAGATTGGGAGAGAAAGAAAGAGAGCGAAAGAGATTGGGGAGAGAGAAAGAGAGAGAGAGAAAGTATATAAAAATAACACCGTCACAATTTGCCATCAGCCAGCTCATTTCAGGACAACGTGACTGCAGAGAGAAAGAGTCATAGTCGATCCAGTGCCTCAAAAAGCACCCTAATGTTTTTATTCATGACCACCGCAATAACAACAGAATTACATTTTCAATGTTAGTATTAGGGATGAAAATAAGGATGAAATGGACTGTTATTGTGAAAATGACTGTTTCTGTGTCTGTGTGTATGAATATATGGGTATTTTATTTTTATTTTACCTTTATTTAACCAGGTAGGCTAGTTGAGAACAAGTTTGCAACTGCGACCTGGACAAGATAAAGCATAGCAATGACACGTACAACAACACAGAGTTACACATGGAATAAACAAAACATAGTCAATAATACAGAGGAACAAAAGAAGACAAAAAGTCTATATACAGTGAGTGTAAATGAGGTAAGTTAAGGAAATAAATATGTGTAAATGAGGTAAGTTAAGGAAATAAATATGTGTAAATGAGGTACGTTAAGGAAATAAATGTGCAAATGAGGTAAGTTAAGGAAATAAATATGTGCAAATTAGGTAAGTTAAGGAAATAAATAGGCCATGGTGGTGAAGTAATTACAATATAGCAATTAAACACTGGAATGGTAGATCGGCAGAAGATGAGTGTGCAAGTAGAGATACTGGGGTGCAAAGGAGCAAGATAGATAAATAAACAAATACTGTATGGGGATGAGGTAGGTAGATAGATGGGCTGTTTACAGATGGGCTATGTACAGGTGCAGTGATCTGTGAGCTGCTCTGACAGCTGGTGCTTAAAGCTAGTGAGGGAGATATGAGTCTCCAACTTCAGAGATTTTTGCAGTTCGTTCCAGTCATTGGCAGCAGAGAACTGGAAGGAAAGACGACCAAAGGAGGAATTGGCTTTGGGGGTGACCAGTGAGATATACCTGCTGGAGCACGTGTTACGAGGGGGTGCTGCTATGGTGACCAGTGAGCTGAGATAAGGCGGGGCTTTACCTAGCAGAGACTTGTAGATAACCTGTAGCCAGTGGGTTTGGCGACGAGTATGAAGCGAGGGCCAACCAACGAGAGCGTACAGGTCGCAATGGTGGGTAGTGTATGGGGCTTTGGTGACAAAACGGATGGCACTGTGATAGACTGCATCCAGTTTGTTGAGTAGAGTCTTGGAGGCTATTTTATAGATGACATCACCGAAGTCGAGGATCGGTAGGATGGTCAGTTTTACGAGGGTATGTTTGGCAGCATGAGTGAAGGATGCTTTGTTGCGATATAGGAAGCCAATTCTAGATTTAATTTTGGATTGGAGATGTTTAATGTGAGTCTGGAAGGAGAGTTTACAGTCTAACCAGACACCTAGGTATTTGTAGTTGTCCACGTATTCTAAGTCAGAGCCGTCCAGAGTAGTGATGCTGGACGGGCGAGCAGATGGGGGCAGGGATCGGTTGAGCAGCATGCATTTAGTTTTCCCTGCGTTTTTGAGTAGTTGGAGGCCACGGAAGGAGAGTTGTATGGCATTGAAGCTCGTCTGGAGGTTAGTTAACACAGTGTCCAAAGAGTGGCCAGAAGTATACAGAATGGTGTCATCTGCGTAGAGGTGTACCAGAGAATCACCAGCAGCAAGAGCAACATCATTGATGTATACAGAGAAGAGAGTTGGCCCGAGGATTGAACCCTGTGGCACCCCCATAGAGACTGCCAGAGGTCCGGACAACAGGTCAAAATGATTGAATTGTACGTATATTTATTTTGCTCTATGTATATCTCTGTGTCCATACGTGCCTGTTTGTATACAGTATGTATATGTCTCATCCAGATCTCATCTTAAACCTTAAATTAGAGTCTAACATGTTGGGTGGGGGTCGGGGGTCTAAGCTGACATACTATGGATCATTAAGCTATTTGATTTAGAATTTTATCAAAAAATGATTTAATAAAATATAGATTTCGGCCTTTACTACTAAAGCCCATAGAAATGCATTGAATAACACATTAATACATGGCAAAAAGGACAGTCAAATAATACAGTTTTCGAGGTGTCTGTCCTAAATCTAGGAGACTGGTGCGTCAATCGACTCTAGGATTTTAAAAAATGAAACACCTTTAATCATCTCAGGGTGTTACTCTGTCTCTCGGCCTCATCACCACCACTTCCTTTTGGGGCACGTGTCATATCCTGCTGGGCCAGATCACCGTAACCAGGAAGCAGGAAAAGGGTGTTCTGGAGATTAAGACACTCTTGTCTCCACGGTGACAGAGGCCTTCACCTTGACAACCAGATCTCTGCATTTAATTCCAGATGAGAGAGAGCGAGAGCGAGAGAGCAAAATACTTTTACTTTTTGTCTTTCTTTACTTAAACAATCTCATTTAATTTAAAACTCACCCCCCCCTTAAAAATAAAAAATGAAAAATATATCCTGTACTGCATACATTTACCATACTCACCTTTCTATCTACCACATGATACAAACCAACATCACAATACCCACTCCTACAACTGTATATCCAAAACATCTTCCCCAGCTATACAGACAGCCCCCCCAACACACCAGATCTCCTCAAACATCTCTACACATTTTATAATTTTATAGAACTCAAACTCAACCCTGAGGCGCGCAGAGACCATCCCATTAAATAATAGTAAAGAGTCTGTTATCCCCCCACCTTTGACCCCGTTCCTCCTTGTTAGCCAAATAGCTAACTTTGCCTGAGCAAACAGAAAGTTCAACAAAACTGTTAGGCTCCTAATGTTCCTTACCTTAATGCAGAGGTTGTAGAAGTCTTTACCTCCCACATCCTCAAACTCCCCAGGCTCGGAGTGTTGAAATCTAACAAGTCCTCCAGACCCCCTTACCAGTCTCCAGTCTCTGCCGTCACCTGCAGTGGCGGAAACATTGGTGGCCCCTCTCCCTTTGGCCGCTCAAACATCCCCCTTACCGGCTAAGATAGTGCCTCCTGGACCTCCTCCAGGAATCTCTCCAGCAGCCTAAGAGACGTTATTCCTGTTTGTTGTGCCAAGACTTCTGGGGTTTTCCACCCCTCCTCTCCCAGCAGTCTCAGGTCACCCAGCCTGCCATCAGTTGCCTCTGCAGGGTGGCCAACTGAACCGATCTCAAAGGGATGGCTGGGTTGTGGAAGATAGGCTCCTCCCACACCCATAGCCCAGGCTCCACACCCCCTTCTCGTATGGGCCTTAGCAGCTGCCAGGCCCTCAGCATTGCAGAGTAAAAATCTGAGAGACCTGCTGTACTCAGCCTCTCCAGCTTCATGAGGAACAGCTGCCCGTCCAACCCTAATCCGCCAGCTCTCCTCAGCAGCGCGCATGCTGGCTCCCTCCAGCCAACATCAGCATGATACTGCAGTCTCTGCACCGCCTTTAGCCTGAAAGCAGCCATCCTGCTCTCCAGTTCCACCAGGCCTTGTCCTCCTTTGTGAACGGTCATGTACAACACTGCTGCCTTCAGCCAGTGATGGTCCGACCAGAAGAAGTCCACCAGCTTGCGTTGCGGGTGGGGGGGGGGGGTGGGGGGGGGTTGAGGACAGCCAGTTTATGCCACAGGGAAGATGCTACCAGGTTGTTAATTATCAGCACCCTCCCTCTATATGACACTTGGGACAGGAGCCACCTTCACCTGGCCAGTCTTGACACCACTGCCTGTGACAGCCCGTCCCAGTTCTTCCTTACCCACTTCTCTGAGCCCAGGTACACCCCCAACACTTTAAGCCCTTCACAACCCCACTCAAACCGCCTGGAAGCAGAGGAGGAGCCCTATCCCCCCATGCCCCACATAACAGAGCTTTGCTCTTGCCCCAGTTTACCTTAGCTGATGAAGCTCCTTCATACACCTTCAGACTGGTCTCTAGTGCCTGCATATCCTGATCATCCCTGACCATCACAGAAACATCATCTGCAGATGCTGACACTGCTATGCCTGTCACCACATCCATTCCTGTCCAGCAGACTCCCTGCAGTCTCCTGCATAGCATTCCTAAAAAAGGCTCAATGGCTAATGTGTATAACTGCCCAGATAGAGGGCATCCTTGTCTAATGCCCCGTCTCACCCAGACTGGCCTACTGAGCCCCCCTCCCACGTTGACCATACATGACGCCCCAGCATACAACAGCTTCACACATGTCAAAAACTCTTCCCAAACCCAAACATCACATTAAACAGATACTCATGATCCACTCCATCAAAAGCCTTCTCTTGATCTAAAGAGACCAGTCCCAAGTTCACATTAGAACCTCTCGACAAGTCTCTAATTAAGAACAAGTTGTCCGTGATTGAGCGTCCCGGTACACAATATGTTTGGTCCTTATGTACTATCGAGTCCAAATGGGACTTCAGTCTCTTAGAGAGGATTTGGAAAATATCTTGTAGTCCGCACAGAGTAATGCCACAGGCCTCTAGTTCTTAAGTTCACACAAGTCCCCTTTTTTGGTCAGGAGAGTCAGAGCCGCCCAACGGCAGCTCATCGGCAACTCTCCTACCCCGACGCATTCACGCAACACGCAAAAGAAGTCCTGTCCAATTATTCCCCAGATTTTTTTATAAAACTCCACTGGGAGTCCATCGACCCCCGGTGCACGACCGGGGGACATCTGGGTTACGGCCTCTGCCAGTTCATGAGACAACAGAGGAATGTCCATTTCATCCCTCTGTGCCAGAGAGAGCTGAGGGAGTCCTGCGAACAAGACTTGAACACACATAGGATCACACACTTCTGCCCTATACAATTCAGTATAAAACTCCACAGTCCGCTCCGGCATCTCACCAACCACAGAGGTCATCCCCCCATCAGACAGCCGTAGACAATGCATACCCTTGGCTTCACCGCTCTGTCTTTCCAAACCAAATAAGGAGGAGCTGGGAGCATCCATCTCCTTGAGCATGGAGAACCTAGCTCTTACAAGTGGAAAAACCTGGAAAAAACTGCCCAGGTCCCTACGTAATTCGGCTAAATTAGCCTGGAGGCCTACATTGCCTTGCCCCACCATCTCTACCTCTATCTCACTAATACAACGCTCTAGTTCCCCCAATACTCTCCTAGCCTCTGAGGATGAGAGAGCTGTGTACTGTTGACAGAAATGCCGAATTTGGACTTTCCCCACATCCCACCATTGACTCAGAGACTCATACTCCTCTCTTCGCTGCCCCCACCTTTCCCAAAAGGTCTGGAAACCTGAGCAAAAAGTGTCATCTTGTAAGAGCTTCACATTGAACTTCCAATAAGATGCCTGCCGGGGCCCTGGTGAAATAGACAGCCGGGCCATGGTTATGTGATGATCCAAAAACCCCACCGGGAGAATGGTAGCGCCCAGCAGCCTATTGCTCCGATTCCTAGACATGTAAAACCGATCAAGTTGGGCTGCCCTCACCCTAGCCCCAAAAACCTTCACCCATGTATACTGTCTTGTGTTTGGATGTTTAGTTCTCCAAACATCCACTAGGTCGAACTGATTAATGATGTCCCTTAACACTCCCACTGACACTGAATGAGGCTCTTCCCCTTTTCTGTCTTTTGTCAAATCCATTGTACAGTTCCAGTCCCCTCCGACCACCACGTCTCCTCAGGCGCTACCTGTGAGAGTACCTGTCCCCTCCGACCACCAGCGTCTCCTCAGGCGCTACCTGTGAGAGTACCTGTCCCCTCCGACCACCAGCGTCTCCTCAGGCGCTACCTGTGAGAGTTCCTGTCCCCTCCGACCACCAGCGTCTCCTCAGGCGCTTACCTGTGAGAGTTCCTGTCCCCTCCAACCACCAGCGTCTCCTCAGGCGCTACCTGTGAGAGTTCCTGTCCGCTCCGACCACCAGCGTCTCCTCAGGCGCTACCTGTGAGAGTTCCTGTCCCCTCCGACCACCAGCGTCTCCTCAGGCGCTACCTGTGAGAGTTCCTGTCCCCTCCGACCACCAGCGTCTCCTCAGGCGCTACCTGTGAGAGTACCTGTCCCCTCCGACCACCAGCGTCTCCTCAGGCGCTACCTGTGAGTTCCTGTCCCCTCCGACCACCAGCGTCTCCTCAGGCGCTTACCTGTGAGAGTTCCTGTCCCCTCCGACCACCAGCGTCTCCTCAGGCGCTTACCTGTGAGAGTTCCTGTCCCCTCCAACCACCAGCGTCTTCTCAGGCGCTACCTGTGAGGTTCCTGTCCGCTCCGACCACCAGCGTCTCCTCAGGCGCTACCTGTGAGAGTTCCTGTCCCCTCCGACCACCAGCGTCTCCTCAGGCGCGAGCTGTGAGAGTTCCTGTCTAAGACTCCCAAATGGAACCCCTCTTTCTCTCCCTGTGTTAGGCGCATACACATTTATAAAGACAAAACCCATGTTGTTAATTTCTGCTTTAATTAACAACGAGCAGCCTACCTTTACACACCTCCTTTGAGGAGCAACGTTTTACAGACAGCCCTGGTGCAAAAACGACTGTCACCCCTGCACTAAGATCTGTCCCATGGCTCAACACACAGACAGCCCCGGTACAAAAATTACTGCCACCCCTGCACTAAGATCTGTCCCATGGCTCAACACACAGACAGCCCCGGTACAAAAAGGACTGCCACCCCTGCACTAAGATCTGTCCCATGGCTCAACACACAGACAGCCCCGGTACAAAAATTACTGCCACCCCTGCACTAAGATCTGTCCCATGGCTCAACACACAGACAGCCCCGGTACAAAATTACTGCCACCCCTGCACTAAGATCTGTCCCATGGCTCAACACACAGACAGCCCCGGTGCAAAAAGGACTGCCACCCCTGCACTAAGATCTGTCCCATGGCTCAACACACAGACAGCCCCGGTGCAAAAAGGATTGCCACCCCTGCACTAAGATCTGTCCCATGGCTCAACACACTTGCCCCTTTCCACCAGAGCCACCAATCGACTTCATTCAACACATCACTATGCGTCTCCTGCAGAAACAACAGCTTTTGTTTTACATATTCACCCAACACACTCCTCTTTCCTGCATCTCTGGCGCAATTTATATTGAGCGAGCCTACAAGACGAGTCTCCATAAGAAGTGGGACAAAAGCCAGCAGAGAAAGAGACCAATAGGAAAGCTCAAAAAGCCCCATTGTCAGAAAGAAAATATACATCTAAACAGTGTCTGAAGATAAACCTTTACGCACTGTTGTGACCCACTTCCTCAACCTAAACCGTTTCCTGGGTAATAGGACACCATGCCCCTCATTTTTCATAGCATGTTGTACTGATCTTACAAACTTTCTAGGATCAGAAGAAAAAGCCTCAAGATTAACCTTTTTCCCCTTAGTCTCATTCAGGAACCTTGTCAGTTCTCTCAACATGTACTTAGACCCCTCTGCTTGACTGGCTGTCAGCTCCCGGCCCATTGAAGAGGAGTCTGAAAAAAATAACTCCTCATCCTCTTCCTCAGACTCACTTTCCTTCTCAACTCTATCTCCCACCCTGACCACCTGCCCTTTCTCTCTGGTCAGGGCATCACCCACAGCACCAGGCAAAATTTCCATGGTGCATTTGTCCACACCCTTTTTCCTTTTCCACTAGACACCCTCCTCCTCCCCCCCTAGTCTCTTACACTTCCCCACTATACTCTCCTCATCCACTAGCATAACCTGACTAGACCCAGCATCATCTACACCACCCTCCATAACCTGACTAGACCCAGCCTCCGCTTCCCCACCATCTCTAGCCTGACTAGACCCAGCATCATCTACACCACCCTCCATAGCATGACTAGACCCAGCATCATCTACACCACCCTCCATAGCATGACTAGACCCAGCATCATCTACACCACACTCCATAGCATGACTAGGCACAGCCTCAGCTACCCCACCATCTCTAGCCTGACTAGACCCAGCCTCAGCTACCCCACCATCTCTAGCCTGACTAGACCCAGCCTCAGCTACCCCACCATCTCTAGCCTGACTAGACCCAGCATCATCTACACCACCCTCCATAACATGACTAGACCCAGCCGCCGCTTCCCCACCATCTCTAGCCTGACTAGACCCAGCATCATCTACACCACCCTCCATAGCATGACTAGACCCAGCCTCATCTATCCCACCATCTCTAGCCTGACTAGACCCAGCCTCAGCTACCCCACCATCTCTAGCCTGACTAGACCCAGCCTCAGCTGCCCCACCATCTCTAGCCTGACTAGACCCAGCCTCAGCTACCCCACCATTCATAGCCTGACTATACCCAGCCTGCGCTACACCACCATCCATAGCCTGACTAGACCCAGCCTCTGCTACACCACCATCTCTAGCCTGACTAGACCCAGCCTCCGCTACACCACCATCCATAGCCTGACTAGGCCCAGCCTCCGCTATACCACCATCTCTAGCCTGACTAGGCCCAGCCTCATCTACACCACCATCTCTAGCCTGACTAGGCCCAGCCTCATCTACACCACCATCTCTAGCCTGACTAGGCCTAGCCTCATCTACACCACCATCTCTATCCTGACTAGGCCCAGCCTCATCTACACCACCTTCCCTGGCATGACTAGGCCCAGCTTCTGCTGTCTGCATCTCCTTACCCCCTGTACTTTGACCTTGATTTCCCACACTGGGGCTTGTACAATCACCTTGTCTACGGGCTTTATGTGGGCAGGCAAAGCTCTTATGCCCCAAATCCCCACACTCAAAACACCGTAGACTATCTGTGCTGGCAAAACCTGCATAGAGCCCCTCCCCGTGCCTCACTTTAAAATGCACATTTAGTTGTTGTTGTTCAGAAACTCAGGAACGAAACAACGTGCTTAACGGCATCTGCCTGAAAGCCTGCCGACACGAAAACCGCTAGCAAACTTATCAAAACGACTCAGCTCTTTCCTGAGGACACGAAAACCGCTAGCAAACTTACCAAAACGATTCAGCTCTTTTCTGATTTGGTCATCCGTAATAAACGGAGGCAAATTTGCAACTACCACTCTTGTCAAAGGGGTAGAGAGAGGTGAAATCGACACCAACACATCCCTTACAAATATTCCGCTAGCAATTAGCCTACCAACCAAATTAGCCCTTTTCGTGAACACATCCACAGCTTTGTTCATTCTAGAAGCAGAATGTATAAATTCAGCTCCTACCTGTTCACCGACCGCGAGCAGAACCTCCTCCACCTTAACTCCATTCTCAGGAACACACCATGCCGTATTGACAGCATCTCCTCCGCGCTAGGCTGAGAAGCCATCACGCACACCACAACTTCCAAACCCCAGGAAAGTTAATCTTTCCTCTTCCACCCTAACTATGAAAAAACTGTGGATACCGCTAAAACAAATATTGCATTAACCCTCCACCATAGAAAATAACATGTAAAGAAAATAATCAAGAAAGTTAGTTAGGATAGAGCCCTCCACACCAAACACTCAAACTCCAAAAACTCCCAGCATGCTCTACAAGAGAGAGAGAGAGTGAGAGAGATAGATAGATAGCAAGAAAGAGAGAGAAATAAAGCGAAAGAGAAAAGGGATTGTCAGAAAACCTCTTAATAAAATCAGAAGGAACTGCTTGAACTACACTCCTTAATATCACAATTGCCCATCATGGCTGAATACGGAAACACAACTTGAAATAGTCACTTAGTCTCAAAATATGTCATTGATCCCACTATCACCAGTATATAATGTAAACGCAATTATGTAATGACATATTCTGCACGTGTGTATGAAATCAAGATATGTCACCTAAAAACAACAACTTCATAACATCGCAAATAACAGCTATACAATAAATGTATAATATCTCCTCAGAGTATAAATCTAACCATGTAAACACATCTTGAATGGGTCAAATATTTCTGTGAAATCTACATGCGCACAAATACCATTTAAAGCTAATGGCTGCATGACAAGTACATTTATATCCTACACAAATATGTACATAGCCTGCATATTTCACTTTTTTCTGTTATGGAACCATAGCATATCACCATAACCATATCAACAGGCTTTTATTGGCTAGCCTCTTAACCCTCAGTGCTTGGTCCTATTCACATCAACCAGCCACTTACACTTTGTATTTTGCCACTAAACTTAACGATCCTAAGTCCTAATGATCTATTAAACTCAGTCCTAACAATCAATTAATAGAGCTCTGAGGATGGCATAGTCGGCTGTTCATTAATAATTGCGACTGAGGTGGCTCTTGAAGGTAATCAATGGAGTGATTCTGCTGGATCTTGAGCTGTAACCTTGAGATCTGAGTGCTTTGGGCTAAGGTAATAGATAGATATAGATATACATATAGTACATACAGTATGAATTACACAAACACACACACACACAGACACACACACATGCACTATTCCAGCCAAGAGCAGACCTAATTTGATAAGTCTTTCCCTGTTGTCAGACCTTGTTGTCCCCTGAATCCCTCAGATCAGAGCTGTGAAGATACTGGTGACTAATCCACTATAGGTCCAGCCACCAGCCCAGTCACCAGCCCAGCCACCAGCCCAGACACCAGCTCAGCTAGCAGCCCAGCCACCAGCCCAGCCACTAGCCCAGCCACCAGCACAGCCACCAGCCCAGTCACCAGCCCATCCACCAGCCCAGTCACCAGCCCAGCCACCAGCCCAGCCAGCCCCAGCCAGCAGCCCAGCCAGCAGCCCAGCCACCAGCCCAGCCACCAGCCCAGCCAATAGCCCAGCCAGCAGCCCAGCTAGCAGCCAAGTCACCAGCCCAGCCACCAGCCCAGTCACCAGCCCAGCCCAGCCACCAGCCCAGCCAGCAGCTCAGTCACCAGCCCAGCTAGCAGCCCAGTCACCAGCCCAGCCACCAGCCCAGTCACCAGCCCAGTCATCAGCCCAGCCACCAGCCCAGTCACCAGCCCAGCCCAGCCACCAGCCCAGCCAGCAGCTCAGTCTCCAGCCCAGCTAGCAGCCCAGTCACCAGCCCAGCCACCAGCCCAGTCACCAGCCCAGTCATCAGCCCAGCCACCAGCCCAGTCACCAGCCCAGCCCAGCCACCAGCCCAGCCAGCAGCTCAGTCACCAGCCCAGCTAGCAGCCCAGTCACCAGCCCAGCCACCAGCCCAGTCACCAGCCCAGTCATCAGCCCAGCCACCAGCCCAGTCACCAGCCCAGCCCAGCCACCAGCCCAGCCAGCAGCTCAGTCACCAGCCCAGCTAGCAGCCCAGTCACCAGCCCAGCCACCAGCCCAGTTACCAGCCCAGTCATCAGCCCAGCCACCAGCCCAGTCACCAGCCCAGCCAGCAGCCCAGTCACCAGCCCAGCCAGCAGCCCAGTCACCAGCCCAGTCATCAGCCCAGCCACCAGCCCAGTCACCAGCCCAGCCAGCAGCCCAGTCACCAGCCCAGTCACCAGCCCAGCCAGCAGCCCAGTCACCAGCCCAGCCACCAGCCCAGTCACCAGCCCAGTCATCAGCCCAGCCACCAGCCCAGTCACCAGCCCAGCCAGCAGCCCAGTCACCAGCCCAGCCACCAGCCCAGCCACCAGCCCAGTCACCAGCCCAGCCAGCAGCCCAGATACCAGCCCAGCCACCAGCCCAGCCAATAGCCCAGCCAGCAGCGCAGCCAGCCCAGTCACCAGCCCAGCCACCAGCCCAGCCAGCAGCCCAGTCGCCAGCAAAGCCAGCAGCCCAGCCACCAGCCCAGCCACCAGCACAGTCACCAGCCCAGCCAATAGCCCAGCCAGCAGCCCAGCTAGCAGCCAAGTCACCAGCCCAGCCACCAGCCCAGTCACCAGCCCAGCCCAGCCACCAGCCCAGCCAGCAGCTCAGTCACCAGCCCAGCCAGCAGCCCAGTCACCAGCCCAGCCAGCAGCCCAGTCACCAGCCCAGTCATCAGCCCAGCCACCAGCCCAGTCACCAGCCCAGCCAGCAGCCCAGTCACCAGCCCAGCCACCAGCCGAGCCACCAGCCCAGTCACCAGCCCAGCCAATAGCCCAGCCAGCAGCCCAGCTAGCAGGCCAGTCACCAGCCCAGCCAGCAGCGCAGCCACCAGCCCAGCCACCAGCCCAGTCACCAGCCCAGCCACCAGCCCAGCCAGCAGCCCAGTCATCAGCCCAGCCACCAGCCCAGTCACCAGCCCAGCCAGCAGCCCAGTCACCAGCCCAGCCACCAGCCCAGCCACCAGCCCAGTCACCAGCCCAGCCAGCAGCCCAGTCACCAGCCCAGCCACCAGCCCAGCCACCAGCCCAGCCACCAGCCCAGCCAATAGCCCAGCCAGCAGTGCAGCTAGCAGCCCAGTCACCAGCCCAGCCAGCAGCCCAGCCAGCAGCCCAGCCACCAGCCCAGTCACCAGCCCAGCCACCAAACCAGCCAGCAGCCCAGTCGCCAGCCCAGCCAGCAGCCCAGTCACCAGCCCAGTCACCAGCCCAGCCACCAGCCCAGCCAGCAGCCCAGCCAGCAGCCCAGCCACCAGCCCAGCCACCAGCACAGTCACCAGCCCAGCCAATAGCCCAGCCAGCAGCCCAGCTAGCAGCCAAGTCACCAGCCCAGCCACCAGCCCAGTCACCAGCCCAGCCAGCAGCTCAGTCACCAGCCCAGCCAGCAGCCCAGTCACCAGCCCAGCCACCAGCCCAGTCACCAGCCCAGTCATCAGCCCAGCCACCAGCTCAGTCACCAGCCCAGCCAGCAGCCCAGTCACCAGCCCAGCCACGAGCCCAGTCACCAGCCCAGCCAATAGCCCAGCCAGCAGCCCAGCTAGCAGGCCAGTCACCAGCCCAGCCAGCAGCCCAGCCACCAGCCCAGCCACCAGCCCAGTCACCAGCCCAGCCACCAGCCCAGCCAGCAGCCCAGTCACCAGCCCAGCCAGGAGCCCAGTCACCAGCCCAGCCACGAGCCCAGTCACCAGCCCAGCCAATAGACCAGCCAGCAGCCCAGCTAGCAGCCAAGTCACCAGCCCAGCCAGCAGCCCAGTCACCAGCCCAGCCACCAGCCCAGTCACCAGCCCAGTCATCAGCCCAGCCACCAGCCCAGTCACCAGCCCAGCCAGCAGCCCAGTCACCAGCCCAGCCAGCAGCCCAGTCACCAGCCCAGTCATCAGCCCAGCCACCAGCCCAGTCACCAGCCCAGCCAGCAGCCCAGTCACCAGCCCAGTCACCAGCCCAGCCAGCAGCCCAGTCACCAGCCCAGCCACCAGCCCAGTCACCAGCCCAGTCATCAGCCCAGCCACCAGCCCAGTCACCAGCCCAGCCAGCAGCCCAGTCACCAGCCCAGCCACCAGCCCAGCCACCAGCCCAGTCACCAGCCCAGCCAGCAGCCCAGATACCAGCCCAGCCACCAGCCCAGCCAATAGCCCAGCCAGCAGCGCAGCTAGCAGCCCAGTCACCAGCCCAGCCACCAGCCCAGCCAGCAGCCCAGTCGCCAGCAAAGCCAGCAGCCCAGCCACCAGCCCAGCCACCAGCACAGTCACCAGCCCAGCCAATAGCCCAGCCAGCAGCCCAGCTAGCAGCCAAGTCACCAGCCCAGCCACCAGCCCAGTCACCAGCCCAGCCCAGCCACCAGCCCAGCCAGCAGCTCAGTCACCAGCCCAGCCAGCAGCCCAGTCACCAGCCCAGCCAGCAGCCCAGTCACCAGCCCAGTCATCAGCCCAGCCACCAGCCCAGTCACCAGCCCAGCCAGCAGCCCAGTCACCAGCCCAGCCACCAGCCCAGCCACCAGCCCAGTCACCAGCCCAGCCAATAGCCCAGCCAGCAGCCCAGCTAGCAGGCCAGTCACCAGCCCAGCAGCAGCCACCAGCCCAGCCACCAGCCCAGTCACCAGCCCAGCCACCAGCCCAGCCCAGCCCAGTCATCAGCCCAGCCACCAGCCCAGTCACCAGCCCAGCCAGCAGCCCAGTCACCAGCCCAGCCACCAGCCCAGCCACCAGCCCAGTCACCAGCCCAGCCAGCAGCCCAGTCACCAGCCCAGCCACCAGCCCAGCCACCAGCCCAGTCACCAGCCCAGCCAATAGCCCAGCCAGCAGTGCAGCTAGCAGCCCAGTCACCAGCCCAGCCAGCAGCCCGGCCAGCAGCCCAGCCACCAGCCCAGCACCAACCCAGCCAGCAGCCCAGTCGCCAGCCCAGCCAGTAGCCCAGTCACCAGCCCAGTCACCAGCCCAGTCACCAGCCCAGCCACCAGCCCAGCCAGCAGCCCAGCCAGCAGCCCAGCCACCAGCCCAGCCACCAGCACAGTCACCAGCCCAGCCAATAGCCCAGCCAGCAGCCCAGCTAGCCCAGTCACCAGCCCAGCCAGCAGCGCAGCCACCAGCCCAGCCACCAGCCCAGTCACCAGCCCAGCCAGCCCAGCCAGCAGCTCAGTCACCAGCCCAGCCAGCAGCCCAGTCACCAGCCCAGCCACCAGCCCAGTCACCAGCCCAGTCATCAGCCCAGCCACCAGCCCAGTCACCAGCCCAGCCAGCAGCCCAGTCACCAGCCCAGCCACGAGCCCAGTCACCAGCCCAGCCAATAGCCCAGCCAGCAGCCCAGCTAGCAGGCCAGTCACCAGCCCAGCCAGCAGCCCAGCCACCAGCCCAGCCACCAGCCCAGCCACCAGCCCAGTCACCAGCCCAGCCACCAGCCCAGTCACCAGCCCAGCCAATAGCCCAGCCAGCAGCCCAGCTAGCAGCCAAGTCACCAGCCCAGCCACCAGCCCAGTCACCAGCCCAGCCCAGCCACCAGCCCAGCCAGCAGCTCAGTCACCAGCCCAGCCAGCAGCCCAGTCACCAGCCCAGCCACCAGCCCAGTCACCAGCCCAGTCATCAGCCCAGCCACCAGCCCAGCCAGCAGCCCAGCTAGCAGCAGCCCAGCCCAGCCACCAGCCCAGCACCAGCCCAGCCCAGCCCCAGCCAGCAGCTCAGTCACCAGCCCAGCCACAGCCCAGTCACCAGCCCAGTCATCAGCCCAGCCACCAGCCCAGTCACCAGCCCAGCCAGCAGCCCAGTCACCAGCCCAGCCACGAGCCCAGTCACCAGCCCAGCCAATAGCCCAGCCAGCAGCCCAGCTAGCAGGCCAGTCACCAGCCCAGCAGCAGCCCAGCCACCAGCCCAGTCACCAGCCCAGCCACCAGCCCAGCCAGCAGCCCAGTCACCAGCCCAGCCAGCAGCCCAGTCACCAGCCCAGCCAGCAGCCCAGTCACCAGCCCAGTCACCAGCCCAGCCAGCAGCCCAGCCAGCAGCCCAGTCACCAGCCCAGCTACAAGCCCAGCCACCAGCACAGTCACCAATCCAGACAATTATTGTCATTGTTGGATTACATCCTTGCTTTGCTAACAAGGGAACCAAAAGTATTTGCAGTTTGTTTCAGATTATTTTGTGCCCAATAAAAATGAATGTTAAATAATGCACTGTGTCATTTTGAAGTAACTTTTATTGTAAATGAGAATATAATATGTTTCTGTCCTCCTGAGTTGCGCAGCGGTCTGAGGCACTGCATCGCAGGTGCTGATGCGCCACTACAGCCTGGGGTTCGATACCTGTCGGCGCATAATTGGCCCTACGTCGCCTGGGTCAGGAGAGGGTTTCCTTGGCTCGTCGTGCTTTAGTGGCAGGCCAGGAACCTGCAAACCGACTTTGTCGTCCGTTGGATAGTGTTTCCTTCGACACATTGGTGCGGCTGACTTCCAGGTTAATCGAGCAGTGTGTTAAGAAGCAGCGTGGCTCGGCAGGTCATGTTTCAGAGGACGCATGTCTCGACCTTCACCTCTCCCGAGCCTGTTGGAGAGTTGCAGGGACTACACAAGGGGGTAAATATTATCCAATAAATAAAAGGAATATGTTTCTTTACACTTCTATATGAATGTGGATGCTACCATAATTACGGAAAACCCTGAATGAATTGTGAATAATGATGAGTGAGAAAGATACTGAAGCACAAAGATCATACCCCCAAGACATGCTAGCCTCTCACAATTACATTAACAGGGGAGGTATTTTTGGGTTGGTATGATACTCATAACCTCTGTAACTTTCTCACTCATCCTTATTCCAGATTCATTCAGGATTATCCAATCATGGTAGCATCCACATTAATCTAGAAGTGTTCAGATACATATTTATTCTTATTTACACATATTTAAATACTTTTGGACCTCATGGTATGTATTACTGATAGAGAAAGGTACAGATAAGAGACTTAAGACAAGACAATCGAGTTGTGGTGAGTTAAATCAATACACCTTAAAGAGTGCCTAACCCTAATATATATTAATTAAACCTTTATTTAACTAAGCAAGTCAGTTAAGAACAAACACTTATTTACAGGGACAGAACAACATATTTTTACCTGGTCAGCTCAGGGATTTGATCTAACAACCTTTCGGTTACTGGCCCAACGCTCTAACCACTAGGCTACCTGTCACCCACAGGTGAGCAACAGGCCCTTGCAACCCCAGGTTTGATATCAGCATAAATAGAAACCCTCTTAAACCTAACCCAAGCCCTAGCCCTAACCCTAAACCTAACTCTTAACTTAAACGTAACTACTAACCACTTACCCTAACCCTAATTTAAACCCTAACCCTAATTTAAACCCTAACCCTAATTTAAACCCTAACCCTAATTGTAAACCTAGCCCACAACCTAACCCATCTACAAGCTCTCACAGTCTCACGTCAGAATTATCATCCATGTTTCTCAAACATAACATTTTGAAGTTATTCCAAATGTCAAATTTAGAAGTGTTTAGTGCATTAACTCAACATGTTTAAGGTCACGGTTAAATGTATGAATTAACTCAGAATTCTTAAGGTTAGACATGATCTCCGAATGGTTAAGAATAGGCTTAAAAAAAACATTTCAGAACCAACTTTCTACGACTGAATTTTGAACATGCACCATGGAACCAGAGGCAGATGCTGACACCATCTGCCATCCCCTCACTGTTGCCCCTATAGGCCGGTTTCCACGTCCTCTCCTGACATCCTCAGACATGGATGGACGTCAAATACTGACTTCTATCACAGGTGACCTGCCTGCTTAAAATAGCCTTTGTCCTCATGGGGATGTGGGAAATGTCCCCACTATGGAGAATTGTCCTTGTTTTACTGTCTTTGTGGCCACACACACACATGAGAGGGGAAGAGACAAATTAGACTGGGCACGCTGAGACCTCCATGTCACGCCGTGGTCATTAGGAGAGTGTGTGTGTTTGTGTGTGCGTGCGTGCGTGTGCGTGTGTGTGTGTGTGAGAGAGATAGAAAGGAAGTGGAGAAGTGAAGAAGAGAAGAGGAGAAAGATCCTACCTGTGTTCCAGTAGAACCTTTATCGTTGCCCTGTAATCTCCCTGAGGGTATCAAAGCAGACAGCCATCCCTACAACAACACCATATCCCCACATCCCAGAGATGAGTGTGTGTCGGGGCCTTTGGAGTGGCTGGGGGAGAGGGGGGACCCAGGGGTGTTAGCTAAAGCTACCCTGAAGAGATGCTCTGAGGCTGGGCTCGGGTGACAGGTTGGACTGGGTGATGTGCCAAAGCCCTGATCCTGTCTCAGTCATTCCAAAGGCCCCAGTGTGTGTCAGGCTCTATTAACCTGGAGTAGTCTTATCATATTTATCAGTCAGATCACACACATCAGATACCTACGCCTTGTCAGATTTGGTGTGTGTGTTTGTGTGCGCGCGCGTGTGTGTGTGTCGGGACCTTCACACAGATCAGATTCCTTTGGTTTGATCAGATTTGAGTGCTTTATTAGATTTAGGGTATCAGAGGCTATGGAGATGTGATGGAGTCATTGACAGCTAGGATAGACACGAATACAGATGAAAACACACACTGGGAAACAAATATGAAAAGGATTGCCTCTTCCTCTTTCTCATTAGCCCCCTGAAGTAAAGCCTAAGGTCTTTGACAAAACATACTATTGCGGCACGCCAAAAGTTTAGAGCATGACAACAACATTGACGAAGTTATAATACAGTAAAAAATATGTTTTTATAAATATATACTGAAAAAAATATATAAACGGAACTTGCAACAATTTCAAAGACTTTACTGAGACATTTGTGCACACAATTTGAGAGAAGCTTTTTGTGTGTATGGAAAATGTATATTTTTGTTCAGCCATGTTACTAGCTATATTTCCTGACAAAATGTGATACTTTGACATTCTTTGTTTTTTGTAATTGTCTGAGCTTACTTCGACTTGGTCAGGACTTCTTCTTCGCCTTCAATAAATATGGATATTTTGATTTAGGGGATATAGAGGGATAGCTTAGAGCCAGCCAGACAACCACACACACACACACACAAACACACAGAGACTTTTTGCTCCAGCAATCCCAACCCTCATCAACATCCCTCTCGGAAAATCACTGCACCTCGGAAAAGCCATTCCAGCTGCCGAGCCGTTCAGGATTCATATTCCTATTTACTGTCTGCATTGCTCCCCATCACACACACACACACACACACACACACACACACACACACACACACACACACACACACACACACACACACACACACACACACACACACACACACACACACACACACACACACACACACACACACACACACACACACACACACACACACACATAACCATCCCAACAACCCATTGGGGTCAGGCTCATGAATACAGGAAGGAATTAGAGAGGTCCTGGAGAAGAGAGAGAGAGAAAGGGGGAGGTGGAGAGAGAGTTGCATCTCCTCTAAAATGACCTTTGTGTCAGTCGTTTGCTGCATTTCGAGATATGGGATGTGTCTATCTACATAGGGATTATATAGGTGGTGCCAAGTCATTATGACTGTTTATATCTACAGGGATATATATATATATATATATATATATATAGAGAGAGAGAGAGAGAGAGAGAGAGCAAGAGAGAGAGAGAGAGAGCAAGAGAGAGAGACAGAGAGAGAGCAAGAGAGAGAGAGAGAGCAAGAGAGAGAGAGAGAGAGAGAGAGAGAGAGGGGAAATGAGAGAAGGAGAGGAGGAGAGAGGAGGTGTGTTTCAATATAGGGATTATAGGTGGAGGAAAGTCACTATGCTATAATCCTAAAGGAACCAGCATCACTGAAGCACATGCAAGTTATCATGCAACCCAAACATCAACCCCATGCAGCCCCAGCCCCAGCCCCAGACCTAGCCCTAGCTCAGCCCGTGTGGCCTGACAGGCGTGAAGCTAACAGTTGTTGGGATTGGGGGGGGTAATTCTACAGCAGTTATGAATTACTGTTTACCCCCCCGCACCCTCTCCCCCTCCCCTCACGCCCACGCACGAGACACAACCATACTGAAAGTCATCAGCCTGTGACTACCATTCTCTTTAACAAGATATGAGAGAAGTAGAGAGAGAGAGAGAGAGAGAGCAAGAGTGAGAGAGAGAAAGACAGAATGAAAGAAAGAAAGAAAGAAAGAAAGAAAGAAAGAAAGAAAGAAAGAAAGAAAGAAAGAAAGAAAGAAAGAAAGAAAGAAAGGGAGAGAGGGAGGAATGAGAATCACTGTGAATTGGAGAGCGAATGAGAGACAGAAGGGTGGCACAGGGAGGGATATGATTGGTTTCTATTCAAACAGAAAAAAAGAGAAAAAGAAGAACACCAACAGGAGCAGTAAAAATCTCCCAGAGAGCACTGGGGCAATACACACCACAGCCAGTCTGTTTCTCAGCAGCACAGATAATAACTATGTTTTATAATGTGTGTGTGTGCTCCTGTTCAGCGTGTGTGTGTGTGTGTGACATTGGGTCGAGAAGCGGCTACCCTAGCACAGATAATAACACTGTTTCATAATGTTGCATATATATTCAGGCCAATTCCCCTCAGGGAGATGAAATAATAACGCTGGCCATTTCCCTCTCCTAGCAGGCGGCCATTTTACAGTCCTCATTCTCAGCATGGACATCATCACTCCCTGGCTCTCGCATAATGGACGCTTCCGCTAAGACCCACTGACATTGCAGTGTCTGAAATGTGAAATGAGTATCTCTCGCCCCATGGTCCAAGATAGATATGGGGAGTATGTTTATGATGAATCCTTTTGCAATTTTACGTTGTCATTTCTGACGATTGTCCATATTATGGGAAATTGACACACTATGGGGAAATGGTGGCATATGGTTAGGAAAATAAAACTAAAACAAGCAAACCTAATCCCATAAGAGATAATAAACTATTGATATGTGGTTATAGAAGGGGTGGTTGAAATCCAACTGGCCAAGCATTGTTGTGATGACTGTCCAATCAAGGACAAATTCTGACCTTCAATGTTTCAAGCATATAATTAGGAATTAGAATACTTTATAGGATCTCTATAGTTTCAAGGCGACATAATTTTAACCCTTTGAAGATTAAAGGAAAACTTTAAAAACGACTGTATCTTTTGGCATTTGTTTCATTAGTCCACTGTTGATACAGTCCCACAATGTTTTGTGTGTTAGCAGTCAAGTTGACAAGATATTGGACTTTCAAGAAGCAAAGTGTCATATTCCACATCATTATTCTTGACAGTCCAATATCTTGAAAACGTGACTGCCGACATGTTATTTTCATAGTTCTATTCTGGAGTTCTTTGTGGATCGATTCGGAGGTCCTCTGATGTCATACATTTTAGAATGTCGCCCCCCATCTGAATATCGCTAGGTTTCATTCCAAGCCATCCATATCCACTGGCACTGTTGTCCACTAAAACTCTACAAAGTAGAACCATCATCCTGGCTAGTCAATCACAACCAAAGAGTTGCAAACAAAAGTCTATGAGGTAGAGGTGTCTGAGTGCCAAGTGAAAGCTCAGTCTTCTTATGTTATAGCTAGGTCTTCTTCTCCCCATCTCTTTGTGAAGTCTAACTGCTGCTCACTCTATGGCTCTTCCTATCCCTTACCTTCTCAATTATTCAACAATTGGATCTCTCTCTGGCCTTTCAAACCTTTGAAACGTACTCTATATCACACCAACATGCCTCGCTTGATGTCTTACCATTGTTATGTGTTTGTTCCTGCCCTGTTGCATCCCATAAGGTTGGAGAAACAAAGGGCAGATTACTTCAATGATTATCGATTTCTGTTTTGGATTGTATAACTAACTGAAAGAAGGACAGAGAGAACTGTTTCCATATCGGTGTTGAACGTGGTGATTTGTAAAATTGACTTTTTTCCGATCATGTACCAATAAACACTTCTCACATTTCCAAAAAATCTCTAAGCTTTTTGATCAATAACCACACCATGTATTCTAACCTGGATATGAGACTGCAGACGGAGAGATCTAAGGTGATGGATACAGAGAGACAGAGAGACAGAGGACCCACTGGGCAAAAACTGGTTGAATCAACGTTGTTTCCACGTCATTTCAACCCTCCCAAAAAAATCCATCTGATAACGTTGAATCAACATGGAAAACAAATTTGAAAAAAGTAATCAAATTAAGAGAATTTCATATTTTTTTCACCCAAATTTTAACCTAAAGCCAATGACAGGGAGAAATGTTTTGTTGAACTGACATCTGTGCCCAGTGGGGAGAGCCTCCACTACTCAGTAGACCGTGTGGATCGCAGGGTTCCATCCAAGACAATCATATAATGTATCATTCATAGTGTCAGACCGCTGTCTCTCTGCATTTCTGTGGAAACCTGCTCTTCCATGAACAGGAAGCTAGCCCAAATATTCACCACCCACTGGGCACAGATGTCAATTCAACGTCTATTCCACGTTTGTTCAACATCATGACATTGAAAAACAGCGTAGATTCAACTAGTGTGTGCCCAGTGGGCACTAACTACCATCACATATCTCTACTCAAACTGCAACTTCGACATGAAATATGGACGATGAAAATACACACTCAAACACACATATCCACACATGCATACATATGAATACAGTCCATTTACAGAAAGGAAAAAAATATACATTAACGACTCACAGAGCATTGGAGCTTAGTCACATTGTACACTCAAATCAAGTTGAAAGTACACATACAGTAGCAGTCAAAAGTTTGGACAGACCTATTCATTCAAGGGTTTTTCTTTACATTTACTATTTTCTACATTGTAGAATAATAGTGAAGACATCACAACTATGAAAGAAGACATGGAATCATGTAGTAACCAAAAAAGGGTTAAACAAATCAAAATATATTTTAGATTTGAGATTCTTCAAAGTAGCCACCCTTTGCCTTGATGACAGCTTTGCACACTCTTGGCATTCTCTCAACCAGCTTCATGAGGTTGTAACCTGGAATGCATTTACATTAAAAGGTGTGCCCTGTTAAAAGTTAATTTGTGGAATTTCTTTCCTTCTTAATGCATGTTAGCCCATCAGTTGTGTTGTGACAAGGTAGGGTTGGTATACAGAACATAGCCCTATTTGGTAAAAGACCAAGTCCTTATTATGGCAAGAACTGCTCAAATAAGCAAAGAGAAACAACAGTCCATCATTACTTTAAGACATGGAGGTCAGTGAATATTGAACATGTTAAGGACTTTGAAAGTTTCTTCAAGTGCAGTCCCAAAAACCATCAAGTGCTATGATGAAACTGGCTCTCATGAGGACCGCCATAGGAAAGGAAGATCCAGAGTTACCTCTGCTGCAGAGGATAAGTTAATTAGAGTTATCTACACCTCAGATTGCAGCCCAAATAAATGCTTCACAGGGTTCAAGTAACAGACACATTTCAACATCAACTGTTCAGAGGTGACTGTGTGAATCAGGCCTTCATGGTTGAACTGCTGCAAAGAAACCACTACTAAAGAACACCAATAGAAGAAAAGACTTGCTTTGGCCAAGAAAGTCGAGCAATGGACATTAGACCTGTGGAAATCTGTCCTGTCTTTGTGAGATGCAGAGTAGGTGAATGGATGATCTTCGCATGTGTGGTTCCCACCGTGAAGCATGGAGGAGGAGGTGGGATGGTGTGGGGGTGCTTTGCTGGTGACACTGTCAGTGATTTATTTAGAATTCAAGGCACATTTAACCAGCATGGCTCCCATCTGGTTTGCGCTTCCCGGGACTATCATTTGTTTTTCAATAGGACAATGACCCAACACACCTCCAGGCTGTGTAAGGGCTATTTGACAATGAAGGAGAGTGATGGAGGGCTGCATCAGATGACCTGACCTCCACAATCACCCGATCTCAACCCAATTGAGATGGTTTGGGATGAGTTGGTTTTCAGCATATGTGGGAAAAGCATTCCAGATTAAGCTGGTTGAGAGAATGCCAAGAGTGTGCAAAGCTGTCATCAAGGCAAAGGGTGGCTACGTTGAAGAATATAAAATCGAAAATATATTTTGATTTGTTTAATGCTTATTACATATACTGTATGTTATTTCATAGTGTTGATGTCTTCACTATTATGCTACAATGTAGAAAATAGTTTTAAAAAATTAAGAAAAAGTCTTGAATGAGTAGGTGTGTCCAAACTTTTGTTTGGGGCTGTATGTGTTAAACCCTCTAACCCTCACTTTAACCAATCTGTTCACATAAAGACCTAATTCTTCAGAGTATTAGAATGCACCTTTTCCTTTCCTGTCTCGTTTTAAGCCCTTTGCTGTGGATTGAGGCTGTGAGTCACTGGAGTGAAAAGGGAATGCTGTCCCTGGAACGTTTGACCTCGGAATTTACTAATGAACACTGGGAGCAATCAGTTCCTTCGAATATGGACCAAAATTATCCCTCATCTGTGAACCTAATCACTGGCTGCTGCCATTAACCTGCTATGTCTAGGGGGCATGTGTGTGTATGTGTGTGTATGTGTGTGTGTACATGTGCAGGGGCACAACTTTGGTTTTAGAAGTGGGGGGGACATAAGCTGGCGGTGGGTCTGGATGTCTTCCCCCAGGAAGCCATCTATAGCTAATGTCCTGCATTTCTACACAGTCCACTATGCCGTCTCTATTTAGATAACACAAGTAAGCAGAAATATCCAGTCATCAAGGTAGATACTATAAGAGATCATTATTAAAAATGTTTAAGTGATTGACAAGGTAATTAAATTATCAATATTGTCTTGCACCTGTAACCAATAGCCTAACAAACGAACAACTCTTTAAAAAATACAAAGACTTTTTATTGTCTTTATTAAGATATCCTCTATATACATTTTCAGCCAGACAGCCAGGCCAGCCCGAGCCGCCTGCACGCCCAACCTCCACCGGTCCAGTTCATAACTCAACTCTCTCAACACAATTTCCTTCTAACTTTTAAAAATGTATTCCCAAGGGAAAGTTTTGGAAACAAAAGTCAAATAAAAAAAAACACATACACCTCAAATATACACACAGAAACATCAAACTCTCCATATAATTAATCTCGTAGGCCTAATAGTACTGTAGAGCTCTTTTTACTTGCACACAATATCGCTGGATCGCCCCATCCTGTCCCTAGGGGTCCACGGCACTGCAGCGCCTCAACCCAACACACCCCACTCAGCTTTAGGATCTTAGAGAAACATTCATTATTGGTTTCGGGTGTGTTAGGCCAAGGCCAGAGTGACAATCTACAAGATGGGAGACCCCCAGGACCAGGACTGAGCAGCCCAGCAGCTAGGGATTGCCTAAATAGGTATCTCCCCTGACGTGGGCATGTTTTCAATTAGTCATACTGTATTCCATGTAAGGCATCCAGACCTTATGAAAGTTGCCCAGTATACCCTTAATCTTGTTATAAATCAAATCTAGTGATACATAACTTAACATTTCTGCCATCCATTATGACATTGTGGGGGGATAACCGACCTTCCAATTAATGGCAATGCATTTCTAAGCCGCTATAAATACTTGGTTACGCAGTTTCTTCTGATCACAGTATCCAGTGTCAACATTTCCAAGAACACAAAAACAGGGAAAAGGGAGAATCTGTAGACATGCTGAGATGAAATAACATAATCTTTGCCAGAATTCAGACAGCATTCACAAGACCATAACATATGCAAATATGTCCCCTTTGGTGTTTTACACCTCCAGCAGAGGAATAACATTTCTGCGTGCATGTAATTCAGTTTCACTGGCATATAGTACGTTCTATGGATGGTCTTAAATAGTCATATGAACATGACCGGGCATTCAAACACATCTGTATCCATTCATTATCACCAATACCTTCTACCAGGTCTTCCTCACATTTTAGTTTGACATGTTTTGTGTCATTGGGAAAAGCCTCTACCAGCCCTTGGTACAGTTTGGAAATCAACTTTAAAGTTTTGTCAGACTGCCTTAAAGTAGTTTCAATCATTGACGTATCTGGCTTGTCCAGTGTTTGCTGCAAAGAGAGAATAAAGTGTTTCATTGATTCACCTCCGCTCTGTCACAGATTGGTCTTCACTGGCTACTTGACCATGCTGAGAACTCTGTCACCATTTGATCCTCCTAAGATGAGGCATGACAAAGAATTACCTTGATGTGCATTTATACATTATATTATACAAGAATATAATCAATGGTTCAATAATTGAAATGACTATTATTCCCAGATCCAATACAGTAGCTACTGAAGGTCTAGCCATCAACTCAAGATGGAACTTTGTATCATTCACTGATATTGTTAATATACTGCAAAATTCACCTGAGCTCCGCAGACTGGTCTTCCCTGGCTGTCTGACCCTGCTGGGACACCTGTCACAATCTGATCTTGCTAAGACAGGATGAGCATCGTGTGTACTGACTGTGCACCATGACAGTGAAGCCTGTAGAGCTGTTTATTACTGTCAGTGTGAAAAGTAGGGAATTAGCTAGGGAAACTGACAAATCAACGTAGTCACATCGCTAGCTATACTGACGAGTAAAAACTCACACTGCACTGAAAAAAACAGCAGAATATCAGTCTTCAATCATTTGGCCGATGCTTTCATCGTTTGACTCAGGTTTATCGTGATTGAGGCAAAAAATAATAGCTAACCGTAGCCAACTTTTGGCCAGCTCTCTCTCTAACGGTACATCAACTGGCCAAGTTAATTCACTTCTGTTGAAACAGGACAAAACAAAGGCTACAAAACAGACAGATTGTCAAGGTTTTCACTGCTGGTCATTCAAGTCAAGTGCAGGAGAGCAGAGATAGGTGATCAGGCAACTTTTTTTGCCAAGAGCAATAACAGACAGGCGCAAACAGCCACAACTCAAGCCAACCGGCAAAAGTGACAAGCGCAAAATATCGTCAAGAATACAACCATATGTTTCACCAAAATTTCCCCAATAGGGTACAGGCAATGCTCAGGGTGAAAAAACCAGACAGGCGCGACACAATAAACACAAAACAAAAACAATTCCACACAAAGACATGGGGGGAACAAAGAAATATATATATGCAGTGTGAATAGGGAATGTAAACCAGGTGTGCGGGAAACAAGACAAAACAAATGGAACAATGAAAAATGGAGCGCCGATGGCTAGAAGACCGGTGACGTCGACCCACGAACGCCGCCCGAACAAGGAGAGAAGCCGACTTCGGAGGAAGTAGTGACATAGATAGCTAGATAATAGACATCTATGTCTACGTGTGTGTAGAGTGTGTGTCTTATCATGTGTATGTATGTCCGTGCCTGTGTGTCTCTTCACAGTCTCCTCTGTTCCATACGGTATATTTTTATATGTTTTTAAAAATCTGATTCTACTGCTTGCATCAGTTACCTGATGTGGAATAGAGTTCCATATAGTCATGGCTCTATGTAGTACTGTACACCTCCCATAGTCTGTTCTTGACATGGGGATTGTGAAGAGAACTTTGGTGACATGTCTTGTGGGGTATGCATGGGTGTCCGAGCTGTGCGCTTGTAGTTTAAACAGACACATTGGTGCACAAAAACAAGCAATTACATCACTTTGTCAAGTCAACATCAAAACTCAAAAGAACAGACAACGACTCTTCTGTTTCACCACTCATGCCACCCTGTCTGTGTCTCACCAAACGACGAGCATCACAAACACCGAGAATCTTCCCCTTCAGTTGGTCAACTTTCATATTTATTTCTGGGTGTCACAATTCGATTCAGCTGGGAATCGACTCATCAATTCAGTATTTTTGCAGCGGAGAAAACTATTTTCCGTAGTCTACTTAAAGAAGACAAACTCTCACATCTTTCACAGCAAAGAGTGAGCTAGCGAGGGAGGGAGAGAGAGATGAGAGTGACACAGGCAGACATAGGTAGGGTTGGCCACCAGGCAGACAGTCAGAACCGTGCATTGGTAATTAAAAGATGTAGGCTATAGCTATCGCAGTGCTGTATTTAGCCATTTTTTGGCTTGCAATGGCTTGTGGAAGTTCACTAAAGTAGGGGCTATCAATGAATAGGCTAAGCTATTATTTTACACACAACAGACCAAAGACCAAACACACACTAGTTTTATTCATAGAGAAGAAAAAGAGGAACAGGCGAGGGAAAGAACATCGGGGCAGACAGACAGACAGTCAGAACCATGCGCATAGGCGATTGTCTTGGTAATCTGTATCTAGCTATGCCTCGTAAATTCACGAAAAGGGTATAAAAGTATACAGTGCCTTCGAAAAGTATTCAGACCCCTTGACTTTTTCCACATTTTGTTACATTACTGTTTTAATAAAAAATGTATCAAATAGTTTTTTTTCCCTCATCAATCTACTCACAATACCCCATAATAACAAAGCAAAAACAGGTTAAGTAATTTTTGATAAAAAACTGAAATTTCACATTACATATGTATTCAGACCCTTTACTTTTTTTTGTTGAAGCTCCTTTGGCAGGCATTACAGCATTGAGCATATTTGGGCATGACACTATAAGCTATGTACACCTGTATTTGGGGAGTTTCTTCCATTCTCCTCTGCAGATCCTCTCAAGCATTGCTGTACAGTTATTTTCAGGTCTCTCCAGAGATGTTTGATTGGTTTCAAGTCTGGGCTCTGGCAGGGCCACTTAAGGACATTCAGAGACTTGTCCCAAATTCACTCATGCAATGTCTTGGCTGTGTGCTTAGGGTCATTGTCCTGTTGGAAGGAGAACCTTCGCCCCAGTCTGAGGCCCTGAGTGCTCTGGAGCAGGTTTTCATCAAGGATCTCGCTGTACTTTGTTTGCTCCGTTCATCTTTGCCTCGATCCTGTCTAGTCTCCCAGTCCCTGCAGTTGAAAACATCCCCATAGCATGATGCTGTCACCACCATGCTTCACCATTGGGACAGTGCCATTTCCTCCAGATGTGATGCTTGGCATTCAGGACAGAGAGTTCAATCTTGGCTTCATTAGACCAGAGAATCTTGTTTCTCATGGTCTGATAGTCATTAAGTGCCTTTTGGAAAACTCCAAACGGGCTGCTATGTGGCTTTTACTGATGAGTGGCTTCCATCTGAGGTTATCCTTCTGGAAGATTCTCCCATCTCCACAGAGGAACTCTAGAACTCTGTCAGAGTGACCATGGTGTTCTCAGCCACCTCCCTGACCAAGGCCCTTCTCCCCAGACGGCTCAGTTTGGCTGGGAGGTCAGCTCTAGGAAGAGACTTGACGGTTCCAAACTTCTTCCGTTTAAGAATGATGGAGGCCTGTGAGGACAGACGCTGGAAACGAGAAGCAAGTACAGGGAGTGAACATTTAATGAAACACGGACAGGAACAGAAAACGGACAGCGTCTGGACAGGGGAAAACAAAAATGACAATACAACAATAATGTTGACAGGGATCTAACAGACAGCCATAGGAGGGGCAATCAACAAGGTAATGGAGTACAGGTGAGTCCAGCGAGCGCGGATGCGCGTAATGATGATGACAGGTGTGCGTAAGGATGTGCAGTCTGGCGCCCTCGGGCCAGAGAGGAGGAGCGGGTGCAGGCGTGACAGAGGCCACTGTGTTCTTGGGGACATTCAATACTGCAGACATTTTTTGGTATGCTTCCTGTCTCGGAGCTCTACAGACACTTTCTTCAACCTCATAGCTTGGTTTTTGCACTAACATGCACTGTCAGCATTGGGACCTTGTATTGTCAGGTGTGTGCCTTTCCAAATCATTGTCCAATCAATTTAATTTACCCCAGTTGGACTCCAATCAAGTTGTAGAAACATCTCAAGGATAATAAGTGGGAACAGGAGGCACCTGAGCTCAATTTCAAGTCTCATAGCAAAGGGTGTAAATCCTTATGTAAATAAGGTATTTCTGTTTTTTATAAGAAAGGTGGGGGTGTGGCTATATATGCACAATCTAAATTCCATGTAAGTGTGGCAAAGTCTGAAACTATTTGTAAACAGTTGGAATTTCTTGCTTTGAATATTGAGGTTTCAAAGGGTCTCTCTATAACTGTGATTGGCTGTTATAGACCCCCCCTCTGCTCTCTATAACTGTGATTGGCTGTTATAGACCCCCCTTTGCTCTCGGTGATGCACTTTCTTCTTTCACGCACCTTATGTCTAAACTTCTTTAAGCCGGTGTCTGATGATTTAAAATGTTTTGTAATTCTATCAAATGTTTTGTAATCTTACCCAGTTGATTAACTCACCCACTCACCCAAATCTTAAATGCCCAGATCAATCTACCCTGATTTATTTGATATTGACAAATGTTCCACATAAATATTCTGCATTTGGTGTTTTTTGTAATAATTTAAGTGACCATTGTGCTGTTGTTGCTGTTGGAAATACTAAGGTTCCTAAAACAAACCCACGTTTTATTCGTAAGAGAAATTTGAAGTGTTTTAATGAGCAGGCTTTCTTTCATGATTTGTTTTATTTTGACTGGAGCAGATTGAGTTTATCCCTGATGTGGAAACTGCCTGGAAATTCTTTCATGATGGTTTTTCCAAATAGTAAACAAACATGCCCCATTCCGCAGGTTCAGGGTTAAAGGGCGGGTTAATCCATGGTTTTCTTCTGAGCTGTCTTGTATTATTCACAACCGTAATCTAGCCTGGGCTAAAGCAAGGAAATCATGTTCTGATGCTGATTGGCTTATTTTTGACCAAGGCCAAGTCTGAATATTTTATGTATGTTACCACTGATAACCTGAATGACCCTGTCACGTACCTTAGTTCTATTTTTATGTCTCTAGTGTTAGTTTGGTCAGGGCGTGAGTTGGGGTGGGCATTCTATGTTTTGTTCTGTGTGTTAGATTTCTATGTGTTTGGCCTGGTATGGTTCCCAATCAGAGGCAGCTGTCAATCCTCTCTGATTGAGAACCATACTTATGAATGTTTTCCCACTATGGGTTGTGGGTAGTTGTTTTCTGTTTTGTGTGTATTGCACCTTGCAGAACTGTTCATTTGTCTGTTGTTGTTTTTTGTTCAAGTATTCGTATTTATCAAATGTATTATGAATACTTACACGCTGCACCTGGTCCTCTTTCCTTCTCCCGACGACAATCGGACTCCCTAGAATGTTTTGGAAGGCTATTAAGTCTATATCTGGTAACAGTAATGTTACTGAATTATGTGTTTTGAAGGACTCTGTTGCTGTATATGACAAAACTGAATTGTTTCAATGAGCACTTTGTATCTTCTGGTAGGCTGTTTGATTCAGTGTCCTCTGACTCTGTACAACCCTGTGTGGATGAACCAGTGAGAGCTGGTCAAACTTTTAGCTTTTTGCCATTCTCAGTGCAGGTGGTACATAACGCCCTGAAATCCTTAGATCAGAGAAAGCCTGCAGGTCTTGATCTTTTGGATCCCTGCTTTTTAAATCTGGCAGCTGATTTCATAGCTGAACCACTTACATATCTGTTCAATCTAACCCTGGAATGTAATGAAATTCCAAAGATCTGGAAATCAGCATTTGTCCTACCACTTTTAAAAGGGGGAGATCCAACTCTTTTAAATAATTATAGGCCAATCTCAAAGCTGTCACCCCTGGTGAAAATACTTGAAACCCTTGTGAGTGAACAGCTAAATTAGTTTTTATTTACTCACTCTATTTTATTAATGTACCAATTGGGCTTCAGGAAGAACCATAGCACAATTACAGCAGCCATGAAGGTTGTAAATGATATCACTGAAGCCCTTGACAAAAAACAGCACTGTGTCTCACTCTTTATTGATCTCTATAAGGCTTTTGATACAGTTGATCATGCTATACTAAGGCAGAGATTGTCGAGTGTAGGTCTTTCAGAGCATGCAGTTGCATGGTTTGCTAACTCTCTGTCTGATAGAACTCAGTGCACTCAATTTGATGGGCTTATGTCTGTTAAATTGTCTGTCTTTAATGGTGTGCCCCAAAGCTCTGTACCTGGTCCTCTCTTATTCACTATTTATATAAATGATTTAGACAAAATGTCCAAAATGCATAACTTCATTTTTATGCTGATGATACTGTTATTTACTGTTGTGCTCTCTTACAAAAGCTTCCCAGAACTTGCAAACTGCTTTTTATACTGTTCAACATACCTTGTGTCAATTGAAGCTTATCCTCAATACTGACAAAACTAAACAAATGGTGTTTTCTAAAGCAAGAAATAGACCTCTGAACCTTTCACCTATTACTACCTGTCAGGGCAAGGAGATTGAGGTTGTAACCTCATACAAATATCTTGGAATTTTAATTGATGATGGCCTCTCTTTTAAAATGCAATAAATAACAAATAAATTGAAGCTGAAATTGGGATTTTATTTTAGGAATAAGGCCTGTTTTTCTGTTGAAGCCAGAAGGAGGCTAGTACCAGCTACATTTATGCCTTTACTAGACTATGGGGATTTATATATGAATGCTTCCGCTCAGTGTTTGAGATCAATTGACACCATTACCATGGCACTGTGAGATTTATTTTAAACTGCAAAACCCTTACGCACCACTGCACTTTGTATACCAGGGTTGGCTGGCCTTCTCTAGTCACTTGTAGGCACAGTCACTGGTATACTTTTTTTTACAAAGCCATTTTGGATTTACTACCTTTTTATTTTGGCATTTTTATTGTTCAGAAATGTGGTGGGTACTCTCTTCGTTCGCTGGACTTTATCCTGCTGACTGTTCCAAATGTCCAAACTGAATTTGGTAAAAGGGCTTTTATGTGCTCTGCGCCATCGTCTTGGAATGCCTTTTACAAAATACTTTTAAACTGGAAGAACTTGTCCCGATTGGTATTTTTAAATCACTGATGAATGATTTTGAGACTGATTCCCTGACCTGTCAATGTTTTTAATTAGCTGTTTTTGATTTTGTTTTACTCTTGTGAATTCAATGTTTTTACTAGATTACTTGTAGTTTTTCATGTTGTCTGTCTGTAATTTTTTTGTAATGACTTGGTGCTGCCTATCTTGGCCAGGGCGCTCTTGAAAAATATATTTTAATCTCAATGAGCCCTTCCTGGTTAAATAAAGGTTAAATAAAAAATAAAAACAAATATTTAATACAATTGCAAACATTTCTAAAAAAACTATTTTGCTTTGTCATTATGGGGTATTGTGTGTAGATTGTGTGTAGATTGTGTGTAGATTGTGTGTAGATTGCTGCGGATACATTTTTTCAAATCAATTTTAGAAGAAGGCTGTTTATTTAACCTTTATTTAACTAGGCAAGTCAGTTAAGAACAAGTTCTTATTTCCAATGACGGCCTAGGAACAGTGGGTTAACTGGCCTAGGAACAGTGGGTTAACTGGCCTAGGAACAGTGGGTTAACTGGCCTAGGAACAGTGGGTTAACTGGCCTAGGAACAGTGGGTTAACTGGCCTAGGAACAGTGGGTTAACTGGCCTAGGAACAGTGGGTTAACTGGCCTAGGAACAGTGGGTTAACTGGCCTAGGAACAGTGGGTTAACTGCCTGTTCAGGGGCAGGACGACAGATTTGTACCTTGTCAGCTCAGGGATTCAATCTTGCAACCTTTCAGGTTACTAGTCCAACACTCTAACCACTCTAACTCTAACCACTAGGTAACATAACACATTCTGGAAAAAGTCTGAATATTTTCCAAAGACACTGTAAATGAAGCTGTAAATGAGTATGGCTAAGCTATTTTTCATATTGCCAGTGTTTTGAAGTTGAACATTGCCAAATGCATCAGTTAAATTAGGCCTAAATGTGCTTTAAAAAGTATTGTGCCTATAGCTTATTTAATGAAACCCTGGCTGGCTGTTGATGTCCTATGTCAGGTCTCTCCAACCCTGTTTCTGGAGACCTACCTTCTTGTAGGTTTTTGCTCCAACCCAAGTTGTAACTAACCTGATTCAGTTTATCAACCAGCGAATTATTGAATCAGATGCGCAGGATTAGGTTTGGAGTGAAAACCTTCACGATGTTAGCTCTCCACAACAAGGTTGGAGAGCCCTGTCCTAAACAATAGATTGCAAAGCAGCATCCCCACTCAAAATTTTGCAAATGGTAAGTTCACTTTCTCATCCATAAACACAGTCAAGTGCAAATACGGTTCTGCAGTTCAAATCAGTAGGATGAGGGGCATTGTTATTAGGAAGGACGTCTACCATGGATGGATCTCTAAAGTAATGAGTATGATCACACCTCATAAATGTAAATATTATGGAGAGACCAATGCATTTGGCAGCCAAGCACAAGTTATCAGTGTAGCCTATTATCGTCTGGACATGATGTTGAAATATCTTCACGCCTACAATAAAATCCTCCAGGCTTCCGTCATAAGAGTCAATTCAATTTGAAAAATTAAGAATTACAGGGGGCAGTTTGAGAAAACTAATCCTGTGTGAATCGTGCTCTGGAATAATGCATATGCTTGGCTAATAATGACAAAAGCCATGGCTCTTGTAATACCTGTCTGAATAGGGCTATAACATGGCAAAGAATAGGCTTATCAGCGTAGAGTGTGCCGCATCATCCCATGGGATCCGTCAGGGCTGCACACAGAAGAAATATCACCTTCTATATTCAAAATAGGCCTTTTATAGGCAAATGAGCAGAGTCATGTAGTCTTCCTAGTAGGACTCTGCAATAATGAGGTGGTGTGTATGTGTGTGCGCGTCCGTTCAAGCGTGTTTTGGGAGTCGTGCAAGAGTTGATTTCTTTCGACTCCAATCACAGGAGTCGGAGTCAACTCCCAAAATCCTGGAGTCGTGCACCACAATGATCAACGACCCGCTGATCAATGACCCGCTCTGTGGGGTCCTAAATCCAGCCACCTGAAATCATACCGCTGACGCTTTTTGTATCACATTGCAATAACAAAACTGAGGGGTGGCAAAAATGCTATTTCAGAAAGTGGGGGGACATGACCCCTCTGTCCCCAGTGAAAGCTGTGCCCCTGTGTGTGTGTGTCTGATTATCACTGCTGAAATTAATAGTTGTTTGGAGTGATCTCAGGGGGAAGGAGTTATTTTTCAAGGTAACCCATCGGTACTAGCTACCCACATTAAAAAATACTATAGTGTATGCTACTAGACCATCACAAGACCATAATGCTTGCCTTTTGGAGCAGCAAGAGGAACTGCCCCTCCCTACCTTCAAGCTATGCTCAAACCCTATACCCCAACCCGAGCACTCCATACTGCCACCTCTGGTCTCTAGGCCCTCCCACCCCTACGGGAGGGCAGCTTCCGCTCAGCCCAGTCCAAGCTCTTCTCTGTCCTGGCACCCCAATAGTGGAACCAGCTTTCCCTTGAAGCTAGGACAGCAGAGACCCTGCCCATCTTCCAAAAACATCTGAAATCCTACCTCTTCAGCACAGGAGGTTGGTGGCACCTTAATTAGGGAGGACGGGCTTGTGGTAAGGACTGGAGCGTAATTAGTGGAATGGTATCAAATACATCAAACACATGGCTTCCAGGTATTTGATGCCATTCCATTTGCTCTGTTCCGGCCATTATTATGAGCCGTTCTCCCCTCAGAAGCCTCCACTGCCTCAAAGAGTATCTTAAATAATCCCACAGCACCCTCTCACACCTCCCCCACCCAAAAAGGTGACAAAAATACATCAAATAAAAACATTTTGTGAACTAATATTCACTCTTGACCTCTTTGCTGTTAGATACTTTATTGAGGAAAAATGGACTTACAATGTCTGTGGTTATGTGGTTGTCCCACCGAGCTATCATAAAATGAATGCACTAACTGTAAGTCTCTCCGGAATGCTATGGTTGGAATAATATAGTATTCACTGTAGTGTTTTTTCGGACTTTACTGTAATATTCTTCCCTACAAAGACAAAACACAGTATCTACGTAATTTGTTTTACTGCAAAGTCTATTTTTGTCTAGACTGAAATGCTAGTTCTGATACTCCGTTGTATATTCTGTTCAACTGGCTTGTTCTTGTGTCAGGAAATGAAACAGCACATTACTATACCTGGCCATGACAACAGATCAAACATTTTGACCAAATTCGTAGTAACTGTGTTTCACCATTGTAGGGCAGTATTCCCTATAGTGTTTTTGCGGACTGAAATAATGTAGTATTTACTGTAATATACTGTAGTTTTTACAGTTTACTATAGTATATATACTGTAGTAAAAAAATAGTTCTATACTGTAGTACTGTAGTACTTTAGTGTTTTTTCAGACTGTAGTACGGTATACTGTAGTATTTACTGTAGTGTTTTTTCAGACTGTAGTACGGTATACTGTAGTATTTACTGTAGTATTTTTGGGGACATTACTTTAGAATTGACCAAAGTGTTTTTGCTTCATTATCTTTGACATAGAAGTGGGGGCCTTTCTCCTTGAGGAAACCTACTGGAGAAATACTAAAAGAGCACCTTTTCCATGACCTGTGGGTAGGAAGGACTTAGTTCTGACCGGAGAGTTCCGAGCTTCTGCTCTTTTCTATAATCTGTAGGGAATGCTCTATTTATGCTCTCTTCTTAGCACGTAGGTTTTTCACTTACAGGTGGCACAAGTTTGTATATGGAGGAGGGGAATTGGCAGGGTATATGCAAATGAAATACTATAGCATTTACTATAGTTAAAAACACCTGATCGAGGGATGCTACATTTACCTTTTAGTAATTTAGCAAACGCTCTTATCCAGAGCGATTAACAGTAGTGAGGGCATATATTTCTGTATTTTTTTCATACTGGTCCCCTGTGGGAATGGAGCCCACAACCCTGGCATTGCAAGCACTACCAACTGAGCCACACAGGACCGTATGTAGTATAATATTCTACAGTATACTACAGTTTACTACAGAATTCAATAGTAAGTGCTATAGTATTCTATAGTATACTTATATTATGTGGGTAGGGTGGGATACATTCTTGCCATTTGCAATTGAAAAGAGGGAGAGAGAGAGAAAGAGAGAGAGAGAAACAGGAAAGAAACGGTGGGGAGAGAGAAAGATGCAGGGAGAAAAAAGAGAGGTAAGGTGAGGGAGAGTGAAGTGGGGGAATGAGTGAGAGAGGGAGGGAGAGAGAGATAGATGGAGGGATAGATACAATAATATACATTGACACCAACAGACAACAGGCTCTTTCCTATGCAGAGTGATGCAGAGGCTCTCTGTGTTTGACTTGGGAATTACTTACGTTTTATCAGAGGACTGCAAGCATTGGCATCTCTCTCTCTCTGCCTCTCTTTCCAGCTGCCTATGTATCTCTGTTTCTACTTCTCTAGTGTGTTTCTTCCTAAACCTCTCCTGCACATCGTGTCACATCCTCACAGGTACCTAACGAGCTGCAGAGGCCAAATTACAGGTACCTAACGGGCTGCAGAGGCCAAATTACAGGTACCTAACGGGCTGCAGAGGCCAAATTACAGGTACCTAACGGGCTGCAGAGGCCAAATTACAGGTACCTAACGGGCTGCAGAGGCCAAATTACAGGCACCTAACGGGCTGCAGAGGCCAAATTACAGGTACCTAACACCCTGCAGAGGCCAAATTACAGGTACTTAACGGGCTGCAGAGGCCAAATTACAGGTACCTAACGGGCTGCAGAGGCCAAATTACAGGTACCTAACACCCTGCAGAGGCCAAATTACAGGTACCTAACGGGCTGCAGAGGCCAAATTACAGGTACCTAACGGGCTGCAGAGTCCAAATTACAGGTACCTAAAACGCTGCAGAGGCCAAATTACAGGTACCTAACACCCTGCAGAGGCCAAATTACAGGTACCTAACGGGCTACAGAGGCCAAATTACAGGTACCTAACACCCTGCAGAGGCCAAATTACAGGTACCTAACGGGCTGCAGAGGCCAAATTACAGGTACCTAACGGGCTGCAGAGGCCAAATTACAGGTACCTAACGGGCTGCAGAGGCCAAATTACAGGTACCTAACACCCTGCAGAGGCCAAATTACAGGTACCTAATGGGCTACAGAGGCCAAATTACAGGTACCTAACACCCTGCAGAGGCCAAATTACAGGTACCTAACGGGCTACAGAGGCCAAATTACAGGTACCTAACACCCTGCAGAGGCCAAATTACAGGTACCTAACGGGCTACAGAGGCCAAATTACAGGTACCTAACGGGCTGCAGAGGCCAAATTACAGGTACCTAACACCCTGCAGAGGCCAAATTACAGGTACCTAACACCCTGCAGAGGCCAAATTACAGGTACCTAACACCCTGCAGAGGCCAAATTACAGGTACCTAACACCCTGCAGAGGCCAAATTACAGGTACCTAACACCCTGCAGAGGCCAAATTACAGGTACCTAACACCCTGCAGAGGCCAAATTACAGGTACCTAACACCCTGCAGAGGCCAAATTACAGGTACCTAACACCCTGCAGAGGCCAAATTACAGGTACCTAACACCCTGCAGAGGCCAAATTACAGGTACCTAACACCCTGCAGAGGCCAAATTACAGGTACCTAACACCCTGCAGAGGCAAAATTACAGGTACCTAACGGGCTACAGAGGCCAAATTACAGGTACCTAACACCCTGCAGAGGCCAAATTACAGGTACCTAACGGGCTACAGAGGCCAAATTACAGGTACCTAACACCCTGCAGAGGCCAAATTATAGGTACCTAACGGGCTGCAGAGGCCAAATTACAGGTACCTAACAGGCTGCAGAGGCCAAATTACAGGTACCTAACACCCTGCAGAGGCCAAATTACAGGTACCTAACACCCTGCAGAGGCCAAATTACAGGTACCTAACGGGCTACAGAGGCCAAATTACAGGTACCTAACACCCTGCAGAGGCCAAATTATAGGTACCTAACGGGCTGCAGAGGCCAAATTATAGGTACCTAACAGGCTGCAGAGGCCAAATTACAGGTACCTAACGGGCTGCAGAGGCCAAATTACAGGTACCTAACACCCTGCAGAGGCCAAATTACAGGTACCTAACACCCTGCAGAGGCCAAATTACAGGTACCTAATGGGCTACAGAGGCCAAATTACAGGTACCTAACACCCTGCAGAGGCCAAATTATAGGTACCAAACGGGCTGCAGAGGCCAAATTACAGGTACCTAACACCCTGCAGAGGCAAAATTACAGGTACCTAACGGGCTACAGAGGCCAAATTACAGGTACCTAACACCCTGCAGAGGCCAAATTACAGGTACCTAACGGGCTACAGAGGCCAAATTACAGGTACCTAACACCCTGCAGAGGCCAAATTACAGGTACCTAACGGGCTGCAGAGGCCAAATTACAGGTACCTAACACCCTGCAGAGGCCAAATTACAGGTACCTAACACCCTGCAGAGGCCAAATTACAGGTACCTAACGGGCTACAGAGGCCAAATTACAGGTACCTAACACCCTGCAGAGGCCAAATTACAGTTACCTAACACCCTGCAGAGGCCAAATTACAGGTACCTAACACCCTGCAGAGGCCAATTACAGGTACCTAACACCCTGCAGAGGCCAAATTACAGGTACCTAACACCCTGCAGAGGCCAAATTACAGGTACCTAACACCCTGCAGAGGCCAAATTACAGGTACCTAACACCCTGCAGAGGCCAAATTACAGGTACCTAACACCCTGCAGAGGCCAAATTACAGGTACCTAACGGGCTACAGAGGCCAAATTACAGGTACCTAACACCCTGCAGAGGCCAAATTACAGGTACCTAACACCCTGCAGAGGCCAAATTAACCAAAGAAAAAGGGAGAAAATGAGAGTGAATGGACGGCAGGGCCTTTATAGCTACGTGGGAGAAATTAATAAGAGAAAGCGAGAGACAAAATAGAGGAAGAATGAGAGACAGAGTGACCGGCATGCAGGGCCCTAGCTGATCGGGAGACAGTCTGCTCAGAAGCAAAGGTCAGGGGGAGCGTCTTCAGATGAACTGAGTCTGCGGAAATCTCATTTCCAGAGAGCAAATATGATCACTGTTTAAAACTTAGCCAGAGTTCAGGGAGGAAGAGAGGAGAGGGGGAGGAAGAGAGGTGGAGAGGAGGAGAAGAATTTATAGAGATGAGGATTTGAATGAGAAAATTCAATTTAGCTCCATCAAACACACCGATAGGCACACACACACACACACACAACACACACACACACACACACACACACACACACACACACACACACACACACACACACACACACACACACACACACACACACACACACACACACACACACACACACACACACACACACACACTCAGGTCTGGGCACCGGGAACAATGAGAGATCAGATGGTGATCACCTTATCCATCATAGAAGGCCATCACATATGCCGAGCGAAAGGACAGAGCAATAGAAGGAGAGAACGAATGAAGATCTCCACCCCCCTCTTCTCTTTTCTCTTAATATCATCAAGCTCTCACTGAATCCTAGACGGACTATTCATCTGGTTCTCTCAGTGAATAGAGAGAGGGTGAGGTGAACAGGGATCAGAGTAGCTCACAATTAATCCTGCAGCAATGCTCACACGTCTGAATAGCACGTATCTTTAACTGACATTCACAAACATTCTATGGAAGCAAAAGGATGCACACAACTATGAGAAGGTACTGGAGAGAAAAGGAGAAAGGGGAATCGGCTGGGGGAAAGAGCGATGGAGGTATGGCAGTATTCTTCCTCAGTAGTGTTAGCGTTATCAGTGTGACCAAACAGAGCTTTGCTGGAGCTGCCTTTCTCACTGTTTGTATCAGCAGCACTATTTAATCCCCATAGCTGGACCCTCACACCTTTGTGTGTATGGTTGTGTGTATCTTTGTGTGTGTATGCGTGTGCGTTCAGCCTGTCTGTGTGTGTGTGCATGCGTGCGTAGGCAAGTGTGTTAGATGATGATTTGTGTGTGTGTCTCCAGGTAAGGTCACCTTGCATCCCTGGCAGTTTGGACCCCCTGCGTAGATAAAAATCATCCTTTGAAGCTAAGCAGGGTTTAGGGACGCCTCTTTACCCACCAAACCACAGAAGAGCTGAGTGATGTGTGTGTGTGTGTGTGTGTGTGTGTGTGTGTGTGTGTGTGTGTGTGTGTGTGTGTGTGTGTGTGTGTGTGTGTGTGTGTGTGTGTGTGTTTATCTCCACCCACCAAACCCCAGAAGAGCTTAGAGAAATCAGCATCAGGATACTATGAAGAGCCAAGTCTGCATCTTATTGCATAAACATGTCATAGATTAAGCGGGGGCGTGGTCATGGTATGTCTTTCATTTAGGCCTCTGTTAATACTAGTCCCAGCACAGGAGGTTGCTGCACCTTTATTAGGGAGGACAGGCTCGTGTTAATGACTGGAGCGGAATCAGTGGAATGGTATCAAATACATCAAACATGGTTTCCAGGTGTTTGATGTCATTCCATTCCATTTGCTTCATTCCGGCCATTATTATGAGCCGTCCTCCCCTCAGCAGCCTCCACTGTAAAGTAACCTTGTCTAAAGGAAAATTGCTCTATGTAAGACATAGCCTATAGAGTAAATAACATCTACCTCAAATACTTTGAATGACTCTGCACTATAGGTGTGAATGGTGTTTGTGCCTCTTTGCGTCTGTTGTTTTTATGAGGGTTAGTAAGACAGAAAAACTTTCCAGCCTCTTCTAATATTACAAAATGTATAATCCTTCCCCCTTACTGAAACTAAAGATCAAACACAATCGTACAATTTCACTTTACATCATTGATTTCAACTCTATCTCTCCAAGGCACCTACAAAATCTGCAAAGCACACTCACGGCTACAACAAAGCCAATCACTCCAAAACAGGCTTATGTTTCCAATGCACTCTTCAGATTCAGCCAATGCATTGGGGCAACTTGTAAGCAAATGATTTAGCTTAATATTGAATCATATACACACGCTTACCCAACGACTCAATATTTATTTTCTCTTGCCTCTCCTTGATCTTCGGAGAGTAAATATATTTATGTGCTTTTGGCATGAAATAATCTCCTAACACAAAAATGCCTGCCGTCGAAAATCAATGTCAGAATGAGGACGCAGGGCTGGGTTTCTAGGTCACATCAGAATATTTCTTTTGAAGGTATTGATTTATGTTGTGTGTGACCTGCCTCACACTATTCTTTGTAATTAACACAGAGGCAAAATGAGACTAGGAGTATGGGCTGTGTTGCCCGATTTTAATGTGTGTATGTGTATATATGTGTGATTGTGTGTGTTTGTGTGTGTGTGCGTGTTCATGTGAGTGTGTGTGTGTGTGCATGTGTGTGCGTGTGTGTGTGTGTGTGTGTGTGTGGCCATTTTTTAGTGGCTCGATAGATGAGATGGAGCTATGATAAAGAGGGGGCGGGGTTGGGTCCTAAGGAAGATTTATACTGCAACAGGGGAGGTGTGTGTGTGCACGTGTGTGTGTGTGTGTGTCTGTGTGTGTGTGTAAACCGACGGAGTAAATTAATTTTGCGATATTAAACTCAACCTCTCACCCAGACTCTGTCTCACTACCCATAAGCCTCTGCTTCTGCGCCCTTCACTGGAAAGGCCAGCGCAGACAAAGGATTCAGGATCACTAAGAGAAACCCAGACAATGTGTGTGTGTTGCTGTGGAGCTGCTATCTCTTCCATACATGATTTCTCTATTACTATTCCACACACAGGCGAGTGAGAGTGAACATGTGTGTGTGTGTGTGTCCTGTGTGAGGCTGATGTCAGGGAAGCGATAAGCTAGAGATAAGGAGTGAACAGCCAACCATCCAACAACACCCAAGGACTGTGATCCTTAGAGCTATGAGTTTGTGTGTCTGTGTGTAACCCTATATATTAACCCTATATTGGGCTGTGTGTTATTGTCCTTGTCTATATTGCGTGTCTTCTCTCCATGGTTGTGGGTGTTCATGTAGACCTCATTGACACTGTGTGTTCCAGTCCTCATCTACACTGTGTATTCCAGTCCTCATCTACACTGTGTGTTACAGTCCTCATCTACACTGTCTGTTCCAGTCCTCATCTACACTGTGCATTACATTCTTCATCGACACTGTGTGTTCCAGTCCTCCTCTACACTGTGTATTACAGTCCCCATCTACACTGTGCTTTACAGTCCTCATAGACACTGTGTGTTCCAGTCCTCATCTACACTGTGTATTACAGTCCCCATCTACACTTTGTGTTTCAGTCCTCATAGACACTGTGTGTTCCAGTCCTCATGTACAGTGTGTGTTCCAGTCTTCATCTACACTTTGTGTTTCAGTCTTCATCGACACTGTGTGTTCCAGTCCTCATCTACACTGTGTGTTCCAGTCCTCATCTACACTGTGTGTTCCAGTCTTCATCTACACTGTGTGTTCCAGTCCTCATCTACACTGTGTGTTCCAGTCCTCATCTGCACTGTGTGTTCCAGTCTTCATCTACACTGTGTGTTCCAGTCTTCATCTACACTGTGTGTTCCAGTCCTCATCTACACTGTGTGTTCCAGTCTTCATCTACACTGTGTGTTACAGTCCTCATCTATACAGGTGTTTTTGTATGTGTCTTTGCCATGTGTGTGTGTGTTCTCACCATGTGTGTGTGCCCTAACATTGTGATTGTGTGTCCTCCAACAAGCTCTCACGGTCTCAAGTCAGAATGAGAAGTTCATCCATGTTTCTAAAACATCACATTTTGAAGTTATTCCAAAACATCACATTTCAAAGTGTTTAAGGTTAAGTTTAGGCATTAACTCAGATTTTTTTAAGACTAGGGTTAAGTTTAGGCGCTAACTTCAAAATCTTAAGGTTTTAACTCTGAATGGTTAAGGTAAGGGTTAAGGTTAGGGATAGGCTTAAAACAAAATCTCAAAAACAACTTCAAATCGCTGAATTCGAACATGTAACCTTTGGCAACAGAGGCAGATGCTTGTAGGTAACGTGCTTGAAGGTAACGTGCTTGAATGTAACGTGCTTGAAGGTAACATGCTTGAAGGTAACATGCTTGAAGGTAACATGCTTGAAGGTAACATGCTTGAAGGTGACGTGCTTGAATGTAACGTGCTTGAATGTAACGTGCTTGAAGGTAACATGCTTGAAGGTAACATGCTTGAAGGTAACGTGCTTGAAGGTAATGCTTGAAGGTAACGTGCTTGAAGGTAATGTGCTTGAAGGTAACGTGCTTGAAGGTAACGTGCTTGAACGGTAATGTAACGTGCTTGAAGGTAACGTGCTTGAAGGTAACATGCTTGAAGGTAACATGCTTGAATGTAACGGTAACATGCTTGAAGGTAACATGCTTGAAGGTAACATGCTTGAAGGTAACATGCTTGAATGCTTGAAGGTAACGTGCTTGAAGGTAACATGCTTGAATGTAACGTGCTTGAAGGTAACATGCTTGAAGGTAACGTGCATGCTTGAAGGTAACATGCTAACATGAAGGTAACGTGCTTGAAGGTAACGTGCTTGAAGGTAACGTGCTTGAAGGTAACATGCTTGAAGGTAACATGCTTGAAGGTAACGTGCTTGAAGGTAACATGCTTGAATGTAACGTGCTTGAAGGTAACATGCTTGAAGGTAACAAGCTTGAAGGTAATGTGCTTGAAGGTAACGTGCTTGAAGGTAACGTGCTTGAAGGTAACATGCTTGAAGGTAACGTGCTTGAAGGTAACGTGCTTGAAGGTTACGTGCTTGAAGGTAACATGCTTGAAGGCAACAGCCCTCACTGTTGCCCCTAGTGGCTGGTTTACACATCATCTCCTGACGTCCTCTGACATGGATGGATGTTGGGTGACCTGGCTGGTCTTCAACCTGTGTGTGTCCTCTGTCCTCTGTCCTTTAGCTCTGGTGTCACTCTGCCCCCATCCCCTCTCATCTGGTGTGTTTGAAGTGACTATTAGTGAGAATCAAAGCCTTCCTCCATCCCTGGTCTCGTCCCCGTAACCTTTTAGAATATTCACCAACGATCCTCATCCCTTTTGTGATCCCCTGGAGAACAAATCATCAAAATCCGCAGGACCTTTATGTGGAGCCATCCCCTTTCCATTGTTACTCTCTCCACCGTCAATCTCTTTAAACATTCATAGGCCCCATGGTTGAGTCCGGGATGCGTTCAAGAGTTCCTTTCCTTACTGTTCCTCAGTGTACGCCGATAACCTCCGGCCAGGTGGTGTTGGTGGTGGTGGTGGGGGGGGTCATTATCGAACGCCACTGAACAGTCCAATTAAGATCCTCATGTCCTTTCTTCTCTTTGTGTAGTATCTCTCTCCCTCCCTCCCTCTCTCTCCCCACTCTCTCTCTCCCACTCTCTCCCTCCCTCTCTCTCTCTCTCTCTCTCTTTCCCACTCTCTCTCTCTATGGTGTTAATTTGGGTGTGTTTCAGTGAGCTCTGTAGATGTCTGTTTCACAGTAAAGAGGTCAGCCTCATTTGTCTGCGGAGCCATGGAGGGTCTGAAGGACAGCCAGCCGAACGGACAGAGGGCTAGCTGGCTCTATGGGCTAGCATCAAAGACAAACAGAGCGGGCACAGAGAGAGAGACAAGGATGGAGAAGGAGAGAGAGAGCCAGAGAGAGAGACAGCGAGATGGAAGTACTGTAGGCGACCTGACCAGAGAAAGTGGACAGATAACTAATCACACCATTGCCCCCCCTCTCTCTTTCTCTCTCTCTCTCTCTCTCTCTGTTCTTCTTCTCCCTCTTTCTGCCTCTCGTCCTTAAGTGATTGAGGAGAGCACAGCAGGCTGAGCTTCTGAATGTCTCCAGATTAAAAACCCTCTAACAAATGAGCCCTAAAAATACTGCCCCAGGGATTCTAGATGGAGAGCCAGGACACTGGCAGGAAAGAGAGAGAGAGAGAGAGAGAGAGAGAGAGAGAGAGAGAGAGAGCGAGAGAGAGAGCGAGAGAGAGAGAGCAGGATATGCTTAAAAATAGAAGGAGAAAAAGAACTAGAGAGAGCGAGAGATAACTCTACCATTCCCCAACACACCTGTTCCGTCTTTCTCTCCGATTAGAAAACCAACAGTTGTGTTTTTTCACTCCCAGATTGCTTCCTTTTCCTCCACACCGAATCAGATACAGAACATTTATCAAAAGACATTTCTCCCCCAGCACCATGCAGCCCACTGCCTCTCACGTCACAATACACTCTGCCTTATAAACCACCCTGTTGTTTAAGATTCACGTGCAGCGGGGGAGGTGATATACGAGCAGATATTAAGGAAAAGTTAGATTTTTATAGATGTCACCTGACCTCAGCACCAATGACCTCCATTTTCCCAAATGGCCCAGGTCTCGCTTTTAATGGAGTCCCCATCCGCCATATATCAGCTCCTCTGTCCCTATAAACCATACACGGCCTGGCTTCGCAAACCACCTACGCTTTATCGGTTTCACAAGCAGCAAATAGATATATTAACAAATAAAGAATTTTAATATAGCCATGGATGGGGAAAAAGGAATACATTTGCTGTGTATTTTTTTGTGTCCGTCTGACTTTATTTTCTTTCTTTCTTTCTTTCTTTCTTTCTTTCTTTCTTTCTTTCTTTCTTTCTTTCTTTCTTTCTTTCTTTCTTTCTTTCTTTCTTTCTTTCTTTCTTTCTCTCTTTCTTTCTTTCTTTCTTTCTCTCTCTCTCTCTCTCTCTCTCTCTCTCTGTCTGTCTGTCTGTCTACTTCCCCTCTCCCCCCTCTCTCCTTTCCTCTGCTGCAGGCGTCTGGGTATTGTCAGTGTGATATGTTTTATGAAGGGTCTGGGTGACAATGTCAAAAGTTTGGGAAAGAGGCTGTTAAATTCCCAACGACCCAGAAGATCAGAAGTGCATCACCTATTCCCTCATGTTGAATAATGTCGTACTGTAGATCCTCTAGTTGAGGAATAGACTAGGAATCTCCCGTTTGGCCTCATATAAAGTGCTGTACACTCTCCAGATGTAATTTTGTATGTAATATGGAACGGTATTGGGACACATTTATTTACAGATGTACCATACGCAAACCACTTTTGATCATAGACCACAAAATCACAGATTACAATGAAAGAAATGAGCTTTTATGTTATGTACTTGTCACACCCTGACCATAGTTTGCTTTGTATGTTTCTATGTTTTGGTTGGTCAGGGTGTGATCTGAGTGGACATTCTATGTTGGATGTCTTGTTTGTCTATTTCTATGTCTGGCCTGATATGGTTCTCAATCAGAGGCAGGTGTTAGTCATTGTCTCTGATTGGGAACCATATTTAGGTAGCCTGGGTTTCACTGTGTGTTTGTGAGTGATTGTTCCTGTCTCTGTGTTTTGCACCAGATAGGACTGTTTTAGGTTTTCGCACGTTTGTTGTTTTGTTAGTTTATTCGTCAACAGTTTCTTTATTAAAGTACAATGAATAACAACCACGCTGCATTTTGGTCTGCCTCTACTTCACCTAAAGAAAACTGTTACAGTAATTGTGGGATAATAGGTGGAATATTTTATAAATGTGGCCGTATATGGCTGCTTTAGTCAGGAAGGTTAGCATTAGTTAAATAATGTCTGTCTAATGGTCCATCTGAATAAACTAACACATTAAACTGTTTAGCCTGAATATATGCAGTGTACCACTCTAAGCCAAGGATCAACCCCCCCCCAGTTGTTTTCTCCAGGGGTAGAGATGAGAACTGGAGAAATGACGAAAATGCATTTGAGAGAAACAAGGCAAAGTTCAGTAATTGGAAACGACAGAGACACACAAAGCATCCATCACACATGACCTTTCCTTCTATAGCTCTCTCTCCTTTCCTTCTCTAGTTCCCTCCATTTCTCCATCCTGGGGATGTTCCGCCTGATCTAAATTCTCTCCTCTCCTCCTCATCCCTTCATTGGAGAGTGAGAGAGAGAGAAACAGAGAGAGAGAGAGGGAGATATAATGACATTGCCTTTGTGCCTGAGATTACCTCAGGATTTTTAGCCCCTCTCCCCCAAGACACACACACACACACACACACACACACACACACACACACACACACACACACACACACACACACACACACACACACACACACACACACACACACACACACACACACACACACACACACATGCAGGCATGTTTTATGTTCTGTGTAGGAGCTTAACTAAAAAGAAAGCCAGGGTTCAGGGTAGTTGACTTGTTAAACATGTCCTCTTCCACATACTGTATGTTACATGTTGTCACTTTCTCTCCTCTCTTTCTCTCCTCTCCTTCCTCTCTTCTTTCTTTCTCTCCTTTCTTTCTCTCTTTCTTTCTCCTGTGAATAAATGGCCTTGCTATACCCTCTGACCAGTGGAACATGGAACATGCACACACACACACACACACACACACACACACACACACACACACACACACACACACACACACACACACACACACACACACACACACACACACACACACACACACACACACACACACACACACACACACACACACACACACTTCACATCTGGACTTGTGTTTAATTTCCCGTCAAACCCCGGACAGGAAGCACCTGTCTACATGAAACCGTGCGAGAGAGAGAAGGGAAAAAAAGGAAAGAAAAACATGAATCCATCTGTTGTGGAAACACATGTCACAGTTGTCACATTAAAAGTAATATCAACAAACAGAGCGAAATCCAAATTGCTTTGGAAAAGCCCAGTCGTCTGAAATTAGCACAAATTTAATCTCTCTAAATGTTATCGCGTCTGTCTGATTTTACGCTGAATAAGACCCATTCTTCTTCCTGGCTCTGGGGCTGCTAGGGGCTCCACTGTCGTGTAAAACATCCACATGTGGAGATTATTCTGACTTCACATTAAGAGATTAAAAGATCCAGGTCTGGTCTTGGTCACACCTGTTGGGGGAAAATGGTGACCCTCGCACACACACACACCTTGCACACACACCCTTGCACACACACACACACACACACACACACACACACACACACACACACACACACACACACACACACACACACACACACACACACACACACACACACACACACACACACACACACACACACACACACACACACACACACACACACACACACACACACTGATGGGTGTCAGTAGTCTGACACATGAATAAAACAAAGGTGAGGTTTTGAAATAAGACTCTGTCTGGAACAGTCAACTTATGTTCTGTCATATAAGCTATAGTGACACATTTGACTTAATGTTCATCAGTAAATGTACAGATTCTTACATTATTTAAAAAACGGCGTACTTTTTCACTCCTTCAAGGTATGAGTATTTCTATGTTGTAAGGCAGGCAATGTGCCAAAAATGTAAAATACCATCATATACCAGTCTTTGCCTGCCTAGAACCTCTGCCTGCGTGCATTAGGCTCAACTAAGCCATTGGTTGTCAGGGGAAATGTCCAGTAAATGGGTTAGTTACCACAGCTGCAAAGTCAAACTTTGGTCTTAATTTAAGGTTCGGTTTAGGCCTGAGATTCGCAGTGTGGTTAAGGTTAGGCTTAAGCTTCGGTTTAAAATCAGATTTGAAAAATAAACATTTTAGAAATAGGCAGGGTTTATGACTTTCTGGCTGTTGTAACTAGTGGCTTTGTGGCTGTTGTAACCCAGTAAATTATGTGGAAGATATGGACTAATGTCACTGGTAGAGTCCTGTGATGTGACCGTTGACCGTGTCGTCCATGTTATCAGTTCTCATCCTTTGATGAGGGCGTTAATTCTTTTTTTTTGTCTCCTACAATGCAGGGAAAATATTTTCTCTTCTCTTCGTGGTCTACCTTCTCCTGTCTGTCATACTTTCTATATCCTCAAAAACACAATATTTGATCATTATTATGAAATTTTTATAAGACTCCATCACTCAATTCATATTTAGGGTAGGTAAAGGTTTATATAGTGGTGACCATGCCTTTGGTAGAATAGTGTACTGCAAGGTAGCTTACAGGCACATCAGTCGGTACACTCACCCTGGGAGCAGCAGGTTGTCCGAGCGTCGCTGAGGTGTCACACGCGTCACAACATGTATGTTAATGGTTTCGGCATCAGGGTGGTTTGACGCTGTAGGTAAGTGTTGCTTAAGTGGCCTGTCACAATGGTGAACGCTAGCTGGGGGACAAAGGGGACCTGAGAGAGAGACAGGGGTAGTGGAGAAAGAGAGAGAGACAGAGAGAGAGGGAGAGAGAGACAGGGGTAGAGAGAGAGAGAGAGAGAGAGGGAGAGAGAGAGGGAGAGAGCCAGAGAAAAAGAAAGAAAGACAGAGAGAGAGAAAAGAGAGAGGTCAACATTGTCTGTGTCGTCTCTCTCTACCTCCAGACTATGGGGGTTATTTCAGCGCCTATGCTTTGCTAGAGTTAGTTTCAACCCTGACAACACATTAGGGATGTGTACTGGTTTTAACCAGTTGACATATCAACTGACAAACAGGTGTATTCCTATTCTGTTATGGAATCTTTTCCTGCATTCAGAAGGTTTCTATTTTACATATCTAACCAGGCTGAGGGTATTATTGCAAAAAGGAAAACACATTAGGGTCCATTTGATTTCAAACCCTTTTTGACTGCACCCCTTTTGAGTCGAAAGAAACCAAGAGTGTGCTGTGTCTCAAATGATGGTGGGTATACCACAAACACCTCAGATAATGTACAATAGGTTTTAAGCTACAACATAAGTCAAATACATTTGTATTTGTGTTTTGTATTTATTTAGGATTAAGTTAACTGCTGCCATGGTCCAGCAACATTACAACAATTATACACAACTACAAATATTACATGACATTTCATTTCATAACACTTTTCACAACGTATTAAGCATGTGCCCTCAGGACACTATTCTAGTACCACATACAGAACTCAAATACTTCTAGTGAGTTGAACTCAAAGTCAATGAAAAGTTATTATTACTTAAAGTGTTTATGTGGTACTGACTCAAAACCAAATGAGAAGTCACACCAACATAAAAAAAGATATGATAACAAATGAACTTTAATCCCAGCATGCTTTATTTCAGGTACATTTTTGGAATTGTTCTTGTTCTGTGTTTTTGCATGTACATTGATTGATTGATTGATTAAATGTTATGCTACACAAATAAAATCATTGAATTTTTTGCACCATTTACTGAAACGGTTGTTCCAGTTTTTTAAAATTGTATTTTTTTTTTAATTTAAAATTTATTTAACCAGGTAGGCTAGCTGAGTAATTACAATATAGCAATTAAACACTGGAATGGTAGATCGGCAGAAGATGAATGTGCAGGTAAAGATACTGGGGTGCAAAGGAGCAAAATAAATAAATAAATAAATACCAGTATGGGGATGAGGTAGGTAGATAGGTGGGCTGTTTACAGATGGGCTAAGTACAGGTGCAGTGATCTGTAAGCTGCTCTGACAGCTGGTGCATAAAGCTAGTGAGGGAGATGTGAGTCTCCAGCTTCAGAGATTTTTGCAATTCGTTCCAGTCATAGGCAGCAGAGAACTGGAAGGAAAGACGACCAAAGGAGGAATTGGCTTTGGGGGTGACCAGTGTACCTGAGCGTGCTACGAGTGGGTGCTGCTATGGTGACCAGTGAGCTGAGATAAGGCGGTGCTTTACCTAGCAGAGACTTGTAGATAACCTGTAGCCAGTGGATTTGGCGACGATGAAGCGAGGGCCAACCAACGAGAGCGTACAGGTCGCAATGGTGGGTAGTGTATGGGGCTTTGGTGACAAAACGGATGGCACTGTGATAGACTGCATCCAGTTTGTTGAGTTGAGTGTTGGAGGCTATTTTATAGATAACATCACCGAAGTCGAGGATCGGTAGGATGGTCAGTTTTACGAGGGTATGTTTGGCAGCATGAGTGAAGGATGCTTTGTTGCGATATAGGAAGCTGATTCTAGATTTAATTTTGGATTGGAGATGCTTACTGTGAGTCTGGAAGGAGAGTTTACAGTCTAACCAGACACCCATGTATTTGTAGTTGTCCACATATTCTAAGTCAGAGCCGTCCAGAGTAGTGATGCTGGACGGGAGAGCAGGTGCGGGCAGTGATAGATAGAATAGCATGCAATTAGTTTTACTTGCGTTTAAGAGCAGTTGGAGGCCACGGAAGGAGAGTTGTATGGCATTGAAGCTCGTCTGGAGTTTAGTTAACACAGTGTCCAAGGAGGGGTCAGAAGTATACAGAATGGTGTCGTCTGCGTAGAGGTGGATCAGAGAATCACCAGCAGCAAGAGCAACATCATTGAAAAGAGAGTCGGCCTGAGAATTGAACCCTGTGGCACACCCATAGAGACTGCCAGAGGTCCGGACAAAAGGCCCTCCGATTTGACACACTGAACTCTATCAGAGAAGTAGTTGGTAAACCAGGCGAGGCAATCATTTGAGAAACCAAGGACAGTTTAAATGGCTTAGGTAGTTTTCTCCCACTGTTCTTAACCCTGGCAGTCATAGTGGGTGAATACAAATGTAAACTGTTGGATAGCCTAACGCTGGCTAGATTCCAATAGGAATTGCACATCACTTTGCAAGACAACATAATGTGATTTACAGTTAGGGTTGCAAAATTCTGCTACATTTCCCAGGTTTTCTAGAACTCCTGGTTGGAGGATCACTGGAAAAATGTTTGGAAAAGTTTGCAAAACCACTTGAGGGCCTGATGTGGCCTGTAAACAATAGGTTTCAGGCTACTGTATAAGGCCTTATGATACTGTATATATAATGATAATATTCACCTAGGAACTCACTTGGTGAAGGCTACAGGACTGAAAATGAACAAATTCAACAAACATATCTCTCTGTCACTAACTAATACAGTCATGGGAGGTGACTACAATTCAATCAAAAAGGTAAGGCACATTTGGAAATTATTGGAGGAATTTTTATTTTATTTTATTTCACCTTTATTTAACCAGGTAGGCAAGTTGAGAACAAGTTCTCATTTACAATTGCGACCTGGCCAAGATAAAGCAAAGCAGTTGGACACATACAACGACACAGAGTTACACATGGAGTAAAACAAACATACAGTCAATAATACAAGTATAAACAAGTCTATATACGATGTGAGCAAATGAGGTGAGAAGGGAGGTAAAGGCAAAAAAAGGCCATGGTGGCAAAGTAAATACAATACAGCAAGTAAAACACTGGAATGGTAGATTTGCAGCTGGAAGAATGTGCAAAGTAGAAATAAAAATTATTTGGTGCAAAGAAGCAAAATAAATAAATAAATTAAATACAGTAGGGAAAGAGGTAGTTGTTTGGGCTAAATTATAGGTGGGCTATGTACAGGTGCAGTAATCTGTGAGCTGCTCTGACAGTTGGTGCTTAAAGCTAGTGAGGGAGATAAGTGTTTCCAGTTTCAGAGATTTTTGTAGTTCGTTCCAGTCATTGGCAGCAGAGAACTGGAAGGAGAGGCGGCCAAAGAAAGAATTGGTTTTGGGGGTGACCAGAGAGATATACCTGCTGGAGCGCGTGCTACAGGTGGGTGCTGCTATGGTGACCAGCGAGCTGAGATAAGGGGGGTCTTTACCTAGCAGGGTCTTGTAGATGACATGGATCCAGTGGGTTTGAAGACGAGTATGAAGCGAGGGCCAGCCAACGAGAGCGTACAGGTCGCAATGGTGGGCAGTATATGGGGCTTTGGTGACAAAACGGATTGCACTGTGATAGACTGCATCCAATTTGTTGAGTAGGGTATTGGAGGCTATTTTATAAATGACATCGCCGAAGTTGAGGATTCGTAGGATGGTCTGTTTTACAAGGGTATGTTTGGCAGCATGAGTGAAGGATTCTTTGTTGCGAAATAGGAAGCCAATTCTAGATTTAACTTTGGATTGGAGATGTTTGATGTGGGTCTGGAAGGAGAGTTTACAGTCTAACCAGACACCTAGGTATTTGTAGTTGTCCACGTATTCTAAGTCAGAGCCGTCCAGAGTAGTGATGTTGGACAGGTGGGCAGGTGCAGGCAGCGATCGGTTGAAGAGCATGCATTTTGTTTTACTTGTATTTAAGAGCAATTGGAGGCCACAGAAGGAGAGTTGTATGGCATTGAAGCTTGCCTGGAGGGTTGTTAACAAAGTGTCCAAAGAAGGGCCAGAAGTATACAGAATGGTGTTGTCTGCGTAGAGGTGGATCAGAGACTCACCAGCAGCAAGAGCGACATCATTGATGTATACAGAGAAGAGAGTCGGTCCAAGAATTGAACCCTGTGGCACCCCCATAGAGACTGCCAGAGGTCCGGACAGCAGACCCTCCGATTTGACACACTCAACTCTATCAGAGAAGTAGTTGGTGAACCAGGCGAGGCAATCATTTGAGAAACCAAGGCTGTCGAGTCTGCCGATGAGGATGTGGTGATTGACAGAGTCGAAAGCCTTGGCCAGATCAATGAATACGGCTGCACAGTAATGTTTCTTATCGATGGCGGTTAAGATATCGTTTAGGACCTTGAGCGTGGCTGAGGTGCACCCATGACCAGCTCTAAAACCAGATTGCATAGCAGAGAAGGTATGGTGAGATTCGAAATGGTCAGTAATCTGTTTGTTGACTTGGCTTTCGAAGACCTTAGAAATGCAGGGAATGACTTAGTGGGGAAGTTGAATTTAAGAATTCCAAAAAAACTGCTTTTGTATTACTCATATGACGGTAGTTCTGCTTACTTCAGATATTAAAGTTTTTTAAACTTTTTTTTTTTAGGCAATTGGTTTCGTCAAAATGTTTGAGTAGCCAGAATTTATCCGGTTTTACAGTGTATCTACAATACAAAATCCATGTGAACGTGTGTGTAGATTGAAGGTGTTAGCATGTGTCTCTTCACAGTCCCCGCTTTTGCATAAGGTGTATTTTTATCTGTTTTTAAAATCTGATTCTACTGCTTGCATCAATTACCTGATGTGGAATAGAGTTCCATGTAGCCATGGCTCGATGTAGTACTGTGTACCTCCCATAATCTGTTCTGGACTTGGGGATTGCGAAGAGACCTCTGGTGGCATGTCTTGTGGGGTATGCATGAGTGTCCGAGCTGTGTGCCAGTAGTTTAAACAAACATCTCGGTGCATTCAGCATGTCGATACTTCTTACAAAAACAATTAATGATGAAATCAATCTCTCCTCCTCTTTGAGCCATGAGAGATTGACATGCATATTATTGTTAGCTATCTGTGTACATTTAAGGGCCAGCCGTGCTGCTCTATTCGGAGCCAATTGTAATTTTCCAAAATCCCTTTTCATGACACCTGACCAAACGACAGAACAGTAATCCAGGTGCAACAAAACGAGGGCCTAAAGGACCTGCCTTGTTGATGGTGTTGTTAAAACTGCTTTGGGGTAGGGGGCAGCATTTTCACTTTTGGATGAATAGCATGCCCAGACTAAACTGCCTCCTACTCAGTCCCAGAAGCTAATATATGCATATTAGTATTATTATTGGATAGAAGACACTCTGAAGTTTCTAAAACTGTTTGAGTGATGTCTGTGAGTATAACAGAACTCATATGGCAGGCAAAAACCTGAGACAAAATCCAAACAGGAAGTGGGAAATCTGAGGTTTGTAGTTTTTGAACTCAGCCCCTATCGAATTCGAAGTGGCATATGGGTTATGTTGCACTTCCTAAGGATTCCACTAGAGGTCAACCGTCTTTAGAACGTTGTTTCGGGCTTCTCATGTGAAGGGGAGCTGGATGGGAGCTGTTTGACTGAGGGGTCTGCCAGCAGCCTCGTTCTCAGTCACACGCATTTCGAGAGGTTTCTCTCGTTCCATTGCTTTTCTACAGACAATGGAATTCTCCGGTTGGAACATTACTGAACATTTATGATAAAAAACATCCTAAAGATTGATTCTACACTTAGTTTGAAAAGTTTCTTCGACCTGTAATATAACTTTTTGAACTTTTCGTCCGACTGGACCTGAACACATATTTTGGATTTGTTTACCAAACGCCCTAACAAAAGAAGCTATTTGGACATGAATGGACATAAATGCTGGACATTATCGAACAAAACAAGCATTTATTGTGGAACTGCGATTCCTGGGAGTGCATTCTGATGAAGATAATCAAAGGCAAGTGAATATTTATAATGCTATTTATGACTAATGTTGACTGCGCAACATGGCAGATATTTCTTTTGGCTGGTTTGGGATCTGAGTGCGTTCTCAGATTAGGCTTTTTCCATAAAGTTTTTTTGAAATCTGACACAGGGTTGCATTAAGGAGAAGTGTATCTAAAGTTTCATGCATAACACTTGAATTTTCATCAACATTTATAATGAGTATTTCTGTGAATTCATGTGGCTCTCTGCAATATCACTGCATGTTTTGGAATTACTGAACATAACACGCCAATGTAAAATAAGATTTTTGAATATAAATATTAATTTTACCGAACAAAACATACATGTATTGTGTAACATGAAGTCCTATGAGTATCATTTGATGAAGATCATCAAAGGTTACTGATTAATTTTATATCTATTTGTGTTTTTTGTGACTCCTCTCTTTAGCTGGAAAAATGGAGTTGGTGGTGACCTAACATAATCGTTTGTGGTGCTTTCGCTGTAAAGCATTTTTGAAATCAGACACTGTGGCTTGATTAACGAGAACCCCAGTACTAGACAGATTAAAAAGGCAGAACAACGCTTTATTAAGGACAGACTTCTCCCCATCTTAGCCCCGGTTGCATCAACATGTTTTGACCATGACAGTTTACAATCCAAGTTTACTCCAAGCAGTTTAGTCACCTCAACTTGCTCAATTTCCATATTATTCATTACAATATTTTGTTGAGGTTCAGGGTTTAGTGAATGATTTATGCTTTTAGTGTTTGAAATTGCAATGATGACTTAATTATGAATGATGAATAAGTCATGCAAATATAACTTGTCTGCAGTATATACAGTGCCTTTGGAAAGTATTCCGACCCCTTGATCTTTTCCACATTTTGTTACATTACAAATTACTTATTTGTTACATTACATTACTTAAAAAAAAAAAAATTATCCTCAGCAATCTGCACTCAATACCCCATAATGACAAAGCGAAACAAGTTTTCAGAATGAAAAAAAATGTATTCAAAATAGAAAACTGAAACATCACATCATGTGCATCTTGTTTCCATTCATCATTGAGATGCTTCTACAACTTGATTAGAGTCCACCTGTGCTAAATTCAATTGATTGGAAATGATTTGGAAAGGAACACACCTGTCAATATAAGGTCCCACAGTTGACATTGCATGTCAGAGCAGGGGTTGAGCAGGGGTTGAAGGAATCGTCTGTAGAGCTCCGAGACAGGATTGTGTTGAGGCACAGATCTGGGGAAGAGTACCAAACAAATGATCCAGCATTGAAGGTCCCCAAGATCACAGTGACCTCAATCATTCTGAAAAGTTGGGAACCACCAAGACTCTTCCTACAGCTAGCCACCTGGCCAAACTGAGCAATCGTTGGAGAAGGGCCTTGGTCAGGGAGGTGAGCAAGAACTCGATGGTCACTCTGACAGATCTTCCAGAAGGACAACCATGTCTGCAGCACTCCACCAATCAGGCCTTCATGGTAGAATGGCCAGACGGGAGCCTGACGGGAGACTCTCAGATCATGAGAAACAAATTTCTCTGGTCTGATGAAACCAAGATTCAACTCTCTGGCCTGAATGCTTCACATCTGGAGGAAACCTGGCATCATCCCTACGGTGAAGCATGATGGTGGCACCATCATGCTGTGGGGGTGTTTTTCAGAGGCAGGAACTGGGAGACTAGTCAGGATCGAGGGAAAGATGAACGGCGCAAAGTACAGAGAGATCCTTGATGAAAACCTGCTCCAGAGCACTCAGGACCTCACACTGGGGGCGAAGTTCACCTTCCAACAGGTCAACAACCCTAAGCACACAGCCAAGACAATGCAGGAGTGGCTTCGGGACAAGTCTCTGAATATCCTTGAGTGGCCGAGCCAGAGCCAAAACTCTCTGGAGAGACCTGAAAATGGCAGTACAGCAATGCTCCCCATCCAACCTGACAGAGCTTGAGAGGATCTGCAGAGAAGAATGGGAGAAACTCCCCAAATACAGATGTGCCAAGCTTGTAGAGTCATACCCAAGAAGACTCAAGGGTGTAATTGCTGCCATAGGTGCTTCAACAAAGTACTGAGTAAAGGATCTGAGTACGTATATAAATGTGATATTTCTTTTTTTATAATTTTGATGAATTAGCAAAAATTAAAAAAAAAACTTTTCTTGTTTTGTCATTATAGGGTATTGTCTGTAGATTGATGAGGGGAAAAAACTATGTTATCAATTTTAGAATAAAGCTGTAACCTAACAAATGTGAAAAAAGTCAAGGGGTCTGAATAGTTTCCGAAGTCACTATAAGAGATCTAATGGGACTGGCCCAAGAGAGATCCTGTGTACTTGGTGCATTGGGTTGGTTGGAACCTCTCCAGTGTGCTGATTATTAATACTGATTAATTTAAGATTGACTTTGAGTGTACCTGTGTAGAATTTCAACAAAAAAATATTTAGGACTGACTTATGTTTTGCTACCGTTTCTGAAATTGACTGCAGCTCTTTGTTAAGTGTTGCAGTGATTTCACTTGATGTAGTAGCTGATGTGTATAGTGTTTAGTCATCTGCATGCATAGCTAGCTACGTGTATGATCTGTGTTGTCATATTATTCATATCTCAGAGCCATTTGTATTGCTAGTTATAGCTTAGCTAGCTAACATTGAATGTGGTTGGTTAGCTACTTGTAGATTCATGCAGGGTAGTAATGTTATGAGTTGGGATTAAGGTTCATTGTTTTGCTAGCTAGCTACATGTCTAAACAAAAAACTCCACTATGCAAGTAACTATTTCAATAGAATGTTTATGATTTCACTGCTACAACTGTCGATAGACTTAGCTCGTAAATTCGCTCTGGCTATCTATGCCGATTTCAGGGCACTCTCGTCTGAGTGTGCAGAACAATGTAAAAAGTGTAGTTACATTGTACATTGTCGTGTCTTTGGCTATGCCACATTAAGTGATATGACATGCTATTCTATAAAATAATTTCTCCGTAATTAATATTACCTGATTGAGCTAATCATGTAAATGTAATTAACTAGAGAGTCGGGGCACCACAAAATAATATTTATAGAGCTGTTATCTTCCGAATAAACTCTTAAAGACCTAGTAATATTTTACATCAGTAGCAGTCAATATTAATCGTCATCTTAATTCAGTCTCATCTGAAAGTTGTAAATTCTTGGTTATCTGCACGAACCCTGGCTAACAAGTTGAATCAGCAATTCAAAATTGGGTTTAATTATTTATTTACTAAATACCTAACTAATCACACAGAATTATACATACACATAATTAAATCATAACTTGATTACAAATGTCATAAAGGAAAACTTCCCTAGCGGCGGGACAGATATGACAGCTGGTTACACAAAAGAAAAGGGCTGGGTTTGAGTGAAAGAGCGGGAAGACTGAGGAACAAAGGGCGAAGCTGTGCTATCGTAAATACAGAATCTTATGCATTCTAAATTACCGCCAATTTGGAAAAAGAAAATGCAATAAATATTTACTCTGAGCTGCGCTTCGGTAGGTTGGTGGTAGATGGAAGGCCGTGTTGCCCAACCGAGTCCTTTGTCCTTTAAAGAATGTCTCTGCTGGTAAATTGGATACGTTGTAGTAACTTAGTTGTCTGTTCCTTCCTAACCTGCGTTTGCGGCTGCTGTTGCTAACTCAACGGCTAGGAGGTATCAATTCTGTAGTGAATAAGAGTTCAAAGTACATACCATTCTCAACCAAAGCTCACGCTGATGTTGGCTTCGTTCTGTAGTTATTATCTGTACCATTCTGACATCGGACCGTCGTCCTCACATCCTCGGAACAGGAGGTTATATTGTTGTTAAGGCTTTATATAGGAAGGGAGAGGAGGGCGTGTTTGATTTTTTTTATAGCCCATGTCCCTTCACAGGGGCGGGCCACTGATTGAGCAGAGCCCTACCTTATGAAAACCCAAATCTCACATTTTAGAAGCTAAAATCACATTTCATCCCATCACGAATAATTTCATATTCAAACATTTAAATTGAACAACAATTCCATGTGAATCCGATAACTCTGATGTGTAGACTTTCCACTGCAGAGTTTATGTCATCTTATCATTGATGAGAATGTCTCAGATGACAACCAAACTGGCCTCATATTCATTAAGTACCACCTCATATGTTCAATTGGTCGGATTACCAGACTATAGTTAATTTCCCCCCAACTTCTGATGTTCCCAGAACCTCTATGGTAACCAATGGTTTTGCAAATGTAACATCAGTAGGGTAGAGAGAGGAAAAAGGGGGAAGACGTATTTATGACTGTCATAAACCTACCCCCAGACCAACGTCATGACAACATCTACGAACAGTCAATCTGACAACTATCTGAATTCACGAACATCCAGAGTACACGCTGGCAATCCTCTTAAGGATCCGCCCTTTAAAAAAATGTTTGCCTAAAATGACATACCCAAATCTAACTGCTTGTGACTCAGGACCTGAAGCAAGGAGATGCATATTCCTGGTAGACATTTGAAAGGAAACAAGTTTGTGGAAATGTGAAAGGAATGTAGGAGAATAGAACACAATAGATCTGGTAAAAGATAATAAAAAGAAAAAACAACAGTTCTTTTGTATTTTTTGTACCATAATCTTTGAAATGCAAGAAAAAGGCCATAATGTATTATTCCAGCCCAGGTGAAATTTTGATTTTTGCCACTAGATGGCAGCAGTGTATATGCAACGTTTTAGACTGATCCAATCAAGACTGCCCAAATGTGCCTAATTTGTTAATTAATAACTTTACATGTTTAAAACTGTGCACTCTCCTCAAACAATTAGCATGGTATTATTTCACTGTAATAGCTTCTGTAAATTGGACAGTGCAGTTAGATTAACAATATTTTAAGCTTTCTGCCAATATCAGATATGTCTATGTCCTGGGAAATGTTCTTGTTACTTACAACCTCATGCTAATTGCAATAGCCTATGTTAGCTCAACTGTCCCGCGGACGGGACACAGATCCCGAATACGTTTAAATGTATAAACACACCCATAGTATAAACCAGCCTTTAGTCTTGAAATCTTTGGTTGTTTAGTACGTAGCCTCACATGTGAATCCTTAAAGAGATGGGTGGGGCTAAATCTTAAAAGGGTGTGAACGAATGGGTGTAGACAAATAAGAGCTCTCCAGTAGGTTCCAAAACTTTCAAGGGCCATTTTCTCAAAAGCGAGGTTACAAATTGATCAACTATCAAAGCAGAATTATTTCCCCATTGTTCCTCAGCTGCAGTGTATAATATACAATTTTCTAGCTTTGAGTCTCTACTTTTATCCAATGTAAAAAACACCATTTCAAATGTTTCTACATAAGACCGAATCGAGCCGGTCGGTCACATTTGTCTCCTAATTATTTTGGCATTCAGGTCTAAAAAGTCACTTTCTGACCTCTTCTACCATTGGCAAATATGTATACAAATGTTTACTTAAATCAAAAGGGGTGCTGTCAAAAAGTGATTCAAATCAAATGGAACAACCCGTTATTCTCTGCCAAAGCAGTCTTGACCTACTAAATGTTCATTAGCAAGCAGTCCTTGACAGTGAATAGAGACCAGTGTGTCTCTCTACCTTAACATGGCGGTGTGAATAGTTAATATAACACTGTCAAGGAGTGTATTCAGTCCCTGATGTCTCATTTGTCTAAATCTATACTCTCTCCTCTGTTCTGCCCGACAACAACAAGCTCCTCTGATCAATGTATCTGCTGGTGAGCTTTACTCAACACAATGTCACAGACACGCTTTATAGCTATACATCTATAGTACATGTCAGACAAATATATAGCAGTGAACATAAGGACTGTACCTGCTTTATACCCGTGGAATGAATACACAAGTACTAAGTGCTGTCTCTCTATACACATAGCTGCTACACAAAACATGTACGGGGAAACTGCACTTAGATTTTCAATACTTTGAATGTTGGTTGAGAAAGAATGGACTTAAAACACATAACGAAAGGATAATGGAGTTTGCGTTTGGAATTGACCATGGTAAGTGTCCTAAACATGGACTGTATTCGAACACTCATACACCCAGCATTAATACACATACAGTATAGTGAGTATACAAAACTCGTTATCTCATTCCCAAAATAATGGACATGAATATGGAGTTGGTCCCCCCTTTGCTACTATAACAGACACCACTCTTCTGGAAAGACTTTCCACTCGATGTTGGAACATTACTGCGGGGCCTTCCTTCGATCCAACCACAAGAGCATTAGTGAGGTCGTGCACTGATGTTGAGTGATTAGGCCTGGCTTGCAGTCGGCGTTCCAATTCATCCCAAAGGTGTTCGATGGGGTTGAGGTCAGGGCTCTGTTCATGCCAGTCAGGTTCTTCCACACCGATCTCGACAAACCATTTCTGGAAAAAGGAAAAGGACTTCCCCGAACTGTTGCCACAAAGTTGGAAGCACAGAATTATCTAGAATGTCATTGTATGTTGTAGAGTTAGGATTTCCTTTCACTGGAACTAAGGGGCCTAGCCCGAACCATGAAAAACAGTCCCAGACCATTATTCCTCATCCACCAAACTTTACAGTTGGCACTATGCATTGCGGCAGGTAGCGTTCTCCTGGCTTCCGCCAAACCCAGATTTGTCTGTCGGACGGAAATGATGGTGAAGTGTGATTCATCATTCCAGAGAACGGGTTTCCACTGCTACAGAGTCCAATTGCAGCGAGCTTTACACCACTCCAGCCGACGCTTGGCATTGTGCATAGTGATCTTAGGCTTGTCTGCGGCTGCTCGGCCATGGAAACCCATTTCATGAATCTCCCCATGAACAGTTATTGTGTTGACGTTGCTTCCAGAGGCAATTTGGAACTCGGTAGTGAGTGTTGTAACTGAGGAGTGAAGATTGTTACGTGCTTCAGCACTAGGCAGTCCCGTTCTGTGAGCTTGTGTGGCCTACCACGTTTCCACTTCACAATAACAGAACTTACAGTTGACTGGGGCAGCTCTAGCAGGCCAGAAATTTGATGAACTGACTTGTTGGAAAGGAGGCATCCTGTGACGGTGCCATGTTGACAGTCACTGAGCTCTTCAGTAAGGCCATTCTACTGCCAATGTTTGTCTTTAGAGATTGTATGGCTGTGTGCTCAATTTTATACACCTGTTAGCAACAGGTGTGGCTGAAATAGCTGAATCCATTCATTTGAAGGTGTGTCCACATACTTTTGCTGCTGTAGTGTATGTCATGGAAATAATGTTCCTAATGTTTTGTATGCTCAGTGTACGTATGTAGACAGAAGCACACGCAAGCTGATTGAATCGATGCATAAACCACAGACAAAGAAAACCTGTAGACTACATAGATCCTGAGCAGAGTAGCCAGTAGATCCACTAAGAGACACACAGCCACATCTTCTCTGCTTCTCCTGAAATATCAGCCATCAGAGCCAGCCTGCATATCACCTCTCCTTTGTCTACTCAGATAAAACTGCTGCATTCATCGTATGTCAGATAAACCTCAAAAAGAGAGACGGGCGAGAGAGATAGAGAGGAACTGAGAGTTAGAGAGAGAGAGATGGAGAGAGAGACCTAGACACAGAGAGAGAGAGAGAGAGAGAGAGAGAGAGAGAGAGAGAGAGAGAGAGAGAGAGAGAGAGAGAGGAACTGAGCATTAGAGAGAAAGACATAGACAGAGAGATAGAGAGAGATAGAGAGAGACCTAGACACACACAGAGAGAGAGAGAGAGATAGAGACTCAGCGAGCATAGCCTTGCTATTGAGAAAGGCCGCCGTAGGCAGACATGGCTCTCAAGAGAAGACAGGCTATGTGCTCACTGCCCACAAAATGAGGTGGAAACTGAGCTGCACTTCCTAACCTCCTGCCCAATGTATGACCATATTAGAGAGACATATTTCCCTCAGATTACACAGATCCACAAAGAATTCGAAAACAAATCCAATTTTGAAAAACTCCCATATCTACTGGGTGAAATTCCACAGTGTGCCATCAAAGCAGCAAGATTTGTGACCTGTTGCCACGAGAAAAGGGCAACCAGTGAAGAACACGCACCATTGTAAATACAACCCATATCTATGCTTATTTATTTTATCTTGTGTCCTTTACCATTTGTACATTGTTAAAACACTGTATATATATATATAATATGACATTTGTAATGTCTTTATTGTTTTGAAACTTCTGTATGTGTGATGTCTACTGTTAATTTTTATTGTTTATTTCACTTTATATATTATCTACCTCACTTGCTTTGGCAATGTTAACACATGTTTCCCATGCCAATAAAGCCCTTGAATTGAATTGAAAAAATAGAGAGGAACTGAGAGTTAGAGAGATGGAGATGGAGATGGAGAGAGATAGAGAGAGACCTAGACAGAGAGATAGAGAGAGATAGAGAGAGACCTAGACACAGAGAGAGAGGGTAAAAAAAAAACGCTATCATCACATGTTTTATCTGCCCGTGACAAATTCTAGTGCTCCTCCTCCTCCTCCTCCCTCTACCCTCTTTTCTCTCCCCCATATTTTTTCCTCACCTTATCTCCTGTCTAGGCGCTGCATCGGTTGCCATTTAAGAATAATGTCCCCCCTGTCTATAATGACATTGCCTTTGTGCCTGAGATTACCTCAGGATTTTTAGCCCCTCTCTTCCAAGACAGACACACACACACACACACACACACACACACACACACACACACACACACACACACACACACACACACACACACACACACACACACACACACACACACACACTCACACTCACACTCACACACACAGTAGCCTCGTACGTCAGAGGAAATATGAAAATAAACATAGGTCAGCGAGACCTCTGCAGATCCTGGTTCAGTCCCTCTGATGTCTGTAGACGATCTGCTGGGCTCTCTAAGATCCACCTGCAGAATAACAAATGGATACTCAAATCAAATTGTATGTGTCACATGCGCCGAATACAACATGTGTAGACCTTACAGTGAAATTCTTACTCACAAGCCCTTAACCAACAATGTAGTTTTAAGAAAAAACCCACCCAAAAAAGTAAGAGATAAGAATAACAAATAATTAAAGAGCAGCAGTAAATAACAATAGCAGGGCTATATACAGGGGGTACCAGTACAGAGTCAATGTGCGGGGGCACTGGTGTCGAGGTAATTCAGGTAATATGTACATGTAGATAGAGTTATTAAAGTGACTATGCATAGATAATAACAGTTGCCAATTGATTAGCTGTTCAGGACTCTTATGGCTACGGGGTAGAAGCTGTTTAGAAGCCTCTTGGACCTAGACTTGACGCTCCGGTACTGCTTACCATGTGGTAGCAGAGAGAACAGTCTATGACTAGGGTGGCTGGAGTCTTTGACGATTTTTAGGGCCTTCCTCTGACACCGCCTGGTATAGAGGTCCTGGATGGCAGGAAGCTTGACCCTGGTGATGTACAGGGCTGTACCCACTACCCTCTGTAGTGCCTTGCGGTCAGAGGCCAAGCAGTTGCCCTACCAGGCAGTGATGCAACCCGCCAGGACGCTCTCGATGGTGCAGCTGTAAAACCTTTTGAGGATCTGAGGACCCATGCCAAAACTTTTCAGTCTCCTGAGGGGGAATAGGCTTTGTCATGTCCTCTTTACGACTGTCTTGGTGTTCTTGGACCACATTAGTTTGTTGGTGATGTAGACGCCAGAGAACTTGAAGCTCTCAACCTGCTCCACTACAGCCCCGTCGATGAGAAAGGGGGCGTGCTCGGTCCTCCTTTTCTTGTAGTTCACGATCGTCTCCTTTGTCTTGATCACGTTGAGGGAGAGGTTGTTGTCCTTGCACCACACGGTAAGGTCTCTGACCTCCTCCCTATGGGCTGTCTCATCGTTGTCGGTGATCAGGCGGTAAGGTCTCTGACCTCCTCCCTATAGGCTGTCTCATCGTTGTTGTGTCATCAGCAAACTTAATGATGGTGTTGGAGTCGTGCCTGGCTATGCAGTCATGAGTGAACACGGAGTACAGGAGGGACTGAGCACGAACCCCTGAGGGACCCCCGTGACGGATGTGTTGTTATCTAGCCTTATCACCTGGGAGCGGCCCGTCAGGAAGTCCAGGATCCAGTTGCAGAGGGAGGGGTTTAGTCCCAGGGTCCCTAGTTTAGTGATTAGCATTTAGGGCACTATGGTGTTGAACTCTACAATTGGATCTTAGTCCTGTATTGACACTTTGCCTGTTTGATCGTTCGTCATAGGGCATAGCGGGATTTCTTATAAGCTTCCGGGTTGAGTCCCACTCCTTGAAAGCGGCAGCTCTGCCCTTTAGCTCAGTGCGAATGTTGCCTGTAATCCACGGATTCTGGTTGGGGTATGTACGTAAAGTCACTGTGGGGACGACGTCCTTGATGCACTTATTGATAAAGCCAGTGACTGATGTGATGTACTCCTCAATGCCATTGGATAAATCCCGTAACATAATCCAGTCTGTGCTAGCAAAACAGTCCTGTAGTTTAGCATCTGCTTCGTCTGACCCCTTTTTTATAGTCCGAGTCACTGGTGCTTGCTGCTTTAATTTATGCTTGTAAGCAGGATTTCGGAGGACAGAATTATGGTCAGATTTGCCAAACAGAGTGCGAGGGAGAGCTTTGTACACGTCTCTGTGTGTGGAGTAAAGGTGGTCTAGATACTGTATGTATTGCTTCCATAGTAGTCTGTTTGACTGTTTCGCAATGGCATGTACTTCTGTCATGTTTTCTTTGTCCCTCCCTCTTTCCCTATGTATAAAATGGTGGCATGTTTAGTCATTATATAATAACCTACATTCAATCTAAATAACCTCCTGGATTCATGTGCATCCACCAAAGACATAAGAATTCTCATTCTATAATACGTGAATCTGCAAAACTTCCACTGATAAACATCTCCATTCTAATCCTAATAAAGACATTGTTTCAGTGGGTATTTTATGGCCCATCCCCAGTGTATTCTCCTGGTCATGCAGACAGTGTGATGTGGTGCTTCTGGGTGACAGGTCCTTCTCTCCCCTGCCAGGCTAACTTAATGAGATATGATAATCATAGAGTGATCGCTGACGAGGCTCAGCCATAATGAGGACATTATCCTGCCTGCTGAATAGGAACCCTGCTGGGTCACACAGATCAATGGATCCATGCCATGAAAGGTGGATTTTGAGGTCTATTTGATGGTCAGAGGCACCAGAGAGAGGGAGAGAGCGAGAGATGGGAGAAGAGAGTGTTAGTTCATTGTTTTATCTGCTAAGATAGATGTACAGAAAGCATTGTGAAAGACAAATAAGATGCAACATGTTTCACAATGTATAAAGGATAATGTATGTGTCTATGACGTTTTGCCTCTAAATCCTTGATGCAAATCATGCTTTTTGCATGAAGTGGATGCTGTCTCTTCTGGCAATGTAAACACAATGAGTTTGTATGTTTCTTCTAGTAGTTTTTAGTTGATCCTGAGAGGCTTGACTGTGGCTCAATAGAGACACATCTTACATAGCTCTAATCCCTAGGAGTGTACCTAGGACAATGGATGAGCTATGGATCTATTAGTAAATGTAGTGTTTGTGGAGAGGACGTAACTATGAAGAGGGTTAGTGGCCATGTCTAGAGTGTTGTCAGTTCAAGTCACAAATGGCAAATTAGACCATAGATTTTTTTCCATGAGGACTTGTAGAACTATAGAATTACATAATAGAAAGCGGACATCACAGTGCTGTAAAAAGTCCCTCCTTAGAAGGTTTCAACTGACCCGATCAAACTCCAACAACAGCCGGAAACATCCGCTATTCTAACTATGGACATCACAGAAACCCACATTCACTGTTAAATGTACCATGCCCCCACGCCCTCTATTTCTGCTTTATATTTTACATAAGTATATTCTTAGTCCTGTACTTCCCTCTTCTCTCATTGCTATTTAACACAGTCCCCTGTTTAAATAAGGCTATAAAGACTCTCCGCTCAAATTAATTGTCAGACACATTGGAGAGCCGTGTCATAAATACTACTCTACATACTGCTGGTTTGAATCAGCGAGAAATGGATCCCCCCTCTGCCTTCCAAAGCTATTTGGTCTCAATTTGTAATAAAAAAGGACAAGAAGAAAAAGCCGGTGCCAGTTGCAGCGAGTTCCAGGGATAGGCTTTTCCGTTGCCCTTTGTGATTTGCATTTTTTCCGCTCTCCCGTTGTCGCAGTGACTGATTTTTAATCTAATAGATATTGTCTGGGCCGGCTGACCAGAACAAAGTGCAGGAAAACCCCATTTTTAAACATCTATCAGCTCGCTCTTGTAAAAAAAAAGGCAAATTCTTTAATAGGAAAGGGAGGGTATTGGGTTTCATGGGCAGATCGTAAAATTACTGAGGAATAAAACCCATTAATGTCAGATGACATCATAACCTTCAGAGATGGAAGGAATTGAAACATCAGCTTCAAAGGGAGAAATGGTTTGCCTCCATTTTACAGTAGATAGGTGCCTCATCTGAGACACTAACAACAACCCAGCAGAAAAGAGAAGAGCATTATGGGCATCGAGTGACGCTGTTGAAATAAGCAATCAGACATTCACAGCTGTAACGGCTCTCGGTTGTAGAATGAAGAGTGGACCAAGGCGCAGCGTGGAAAATGTTCATGATTTTAATATTCAAAAAACACTCAAACAAAATAACAAAAGCGAAAACGAAAGCACACAGTTCTGTCAGGCAAAAAACACTAAACAGAAAACAAGATCCCACAAAACCCAAAAGGAAAATGACAACTTATATATGATCCCCAATCAGAGACAACGATAGACAGCTGCCTCTGATTGGGAACCACACTCGGCCAAAAACAAAGAAATAGAAAACATAGACTTTCCCACCCGAGCCACACCCTGACCTAACCAAACATAGAGAAAGTAAGGATCTCTAAGGTCAGGGCGTGACAACAGCACAGCTCCCGGTAGGTACCGCATAGGAAGGATGTTTTCACTGAAGCTGCATAATTTGCTTCATCACTTGGTTTGAGACATATATTTCATTGAAAGAGACTGATTCTGACCGTTATTACCTGGATTCTACTCTGCACTTCAAAAGTTCCTTGAACATTCTAACGAGCATCCCGTCAATTAGACTCATTTGGAATATTCAACAGATGCCATCATGTCTAGTGGACCATAATGACCCTGAGACAGTATGTGTGTGTCAGAGTTAAACACCCCCAGTTTAAAAGGCTTCCCCTGATACGTGCCCTTGGCCTTGCCCACTGGTTTATCACTAAGCATTAGTCTTCAGGAGATCACATCCCAGACACCATGTTTATTCATGCTGCTGTCACTCTCCTCACCACCACCCAGTCAAATCACTCTGTCATGTTTGACACAAATCATATACTGTTGGAGCCATCTCCAGAGGTACTAATAGCAGGGCGGACTAGCCTAAGTGTGTGTCACACAGCAAACACATGATTTCCCCTGTGTTCTACATAAAATCCATTTCATACTCTCCCAGATATGCTTTTACAAATGAGAATCACATTGTCTATGGGGAGCACACAGCACAGCCACTCATAGAAAGCATTTGTTTGAGGTGGCCAAACTTAGTGTGATGAGAAACAGATATTTGCATGTGTGTTTTGAAACTCAGGGAGGGGTGATCATTGAGAAATCCTCCCTAACAAATGGACATTTAGCAGATACTCTTTTCCATAGCAACTAGGGTTAAGTGCTTTGCTCAATGGCACATTGACAGATTTTTTACCTAGTCTGTTCAGAGATTCAAACCAGCAACCTTTCAGTTAGAGGCCCAATGCTTTTAACTGCGGGGCTACATACCACCTATTGAAAGTGATGTCATGTTTCAGAGAGGCCTAAGATGGTCGTCACTAGGTCACCATGACAGAAAGGCCAAAAGTGGCAATAGAGAACTGATGAGCAAAGCACAAACAATATTGCTTATTTTCTCTCTGTCGTGGTTCGGGCTATGACCAGGGTTGAGAAAATGCTACAGATCCAACGCAGCTGTTTTTATCTCATTATTTCTGGGTAACAATTATGTACCTTACTGTGATTGTTTTCAATTAAAATTGTCAAAATAAAGAAAGATTGCTCCTTACCAACAGGTGATGTCTCAAGCAAGAATTTAGCTAGGACTGTCTGGGAGTGGTCTTAGTGGCAGAGATGTTTGGAACTCTCTTTTTGGTCTATTAACTAATTTACCACACAGTGATGTCACCATGGAAGGCCAAAACTCCATCCCACCAAAACAGGCTGACATTTTAGGCAGTGTTTTCAAACAGTTCTTATACTAAAAGGGCAGTATCATCCTTTTCACCACAATTTCACAGTATTATTTCAACCTCATATTTTTGACTGAACTGGGCCATTAAAGGTTAGGGTAAGTGCCTAAAATCACATTCGTAGTGAAGACCAATACAACCCAAACCATCAGCAACTCTAAGCCCTTATGAATGTTATATCTTAAAGTTCTACACTTCTAGAATCAGAATGTTCAGTTCTGTGTATTCTAAATGCCAGCAGAGAACGCTACTCTTCCACATCTGTGATGTCTTTTTTTTATACATACAGCCATTGCAGCAGAATCAAACACACCAAGACTGTCATCATTAACCATAAAAATGTATATATATTATTTTTAATTTCATTGCCCCCCGATCTCTCTCTCTCTCGCTCTTAGAAATATGACACATGGGTTTGTGAGGTATTGCGGTGCCCGGGGTAAGAGCCTAGCTGCGTTAGATGGACCGCTGCAATTCCCCATCAATCAAATTATAGTTTATTGTTCAGCTGAGCTACCGCGGGCAACACACACAGGCCTACACACTGACACTTATGAAGCATTATATTCCTAGTGTCACTGCCTAGCTAGAGGAGAATAGTACTCACCCTCCACAACCACCCTCCTGGTCTGGTTCCTCTAAAGGATTTCTTTCTAGGAACTGTGTTGCCGCTTGGTCTTTGACCTTTAGGTGGGTTACTGTAAAGCATTCTTTACAACTGTTGTAAAATTAGCCTTAACAATTACATTTCATTGATTGAAAATATGAATGATCGATTGATTAATAGCTTAGCGGGCTCAGACAGAGCCTTACAGTGGTCAGTCATGCCAGCCACTACTCCATCAACTGTCTCTTCTCCAACCAGACTGTGAACTGTGCTCTTACAGCAGCCGTTGCTATTCTAGGCCCCATTAACAACGTTAGTTTACTCAGCTTGCCATTAGCAGCTAGCTTGCATCAGCCTGTTTATTATGCCCTAGCCTAATTTGTGGCAGGAAATAGAGTGTAATGCCCTGATGAGTCTGCTGTAGATCAGTGTATGTGTGTGTGTGTCTGTTGTAATAGTGTGTATGACTAAAAGGCCTTTAAGTAACCTTTGGTCTGTGTTGGGGAGTATTAGCAGTAACCCAATCTCAGTGCTGATGATTCATTTACATGGATGAAAGCTAAGACGCTAAGCTAGCTTGCATCTTAAAGAGCATGATCACTCAAACTATCTTGGTTGTGAATGGGAAAACAATCAGATAGATTAGGACCAGCTGGAACTCAACATCAATCGGATAGCAATAGCACCCTCACTGATCTATGTGCTCTATTTCTGTACTAAACTGCAGATCTAGTTTTAGTAGATCTGTACCAGACCAAGGCCTAGTTCAGGAGTAAAGACTCCATAAATTATACATTCATCACAGCAAATATATTCTTAAAAATATACAGTATCAGTCAAAAGTTTGGACACACCTACTCATTCAAGGGTTTCTCTCTTTTTTTTTACTAGTTTCTACATTGTAGAATAATAGTGAAGACATCAAAACTATGATATAACATATATGGAATTATGTAGTAACCAAAAACGTGTTAAACAAATCAAAATATATTTAATATTTTAGATTCTTTAAAGTGGCCAACCTTTTCATTTATAACAGCTTAGCACACTCTTGGCATTCTCTCAATAAGCATCATGATAAATGATTTTCCAGTCTTGAAGGAGTTCCCACATATGCTGAGCACTTGTTGGCTGCTTTCCCTTCATTCTGCAGTTCAAGTCATCCCAAACAATCTCAATGTGGGTGAGGTCGGGTGATTATGGAGGCGAAGTCATCTGACGCAGCACTCAATCACTCTCCTTCTTGGTCAAAAAGCCCTCACACAGCCTGGAGGTGTGTTGGCTCATTGTTATGTTGAAAAACAAATGATAGTGCCACTAAGTGCAAACCAGATGGGATGGCGTATCGCTGCAGAATTCTGTGGTGGCCATGCTGGTTAAGTGTCTTCTGTATTCTAAATAAATCTCTGACTGTCACCAGCAAAGCACCCCCACACCATCCCACCTCCTCCTCCATGCTTCACGGTGGGAAAAACACAATCAGAGATCATCCGTTCACCTACTCTGCTTCTCACAAAGACACAGCGGTTGGCCTCATTGGACTGAAATGCACTCATTGAACCAAAGGACAGATTTCCACCGGTCTAACGTCCATTGCTTGTGTTTCTTGGCCAAAGCAAGTCTCTTCTTCTTATTGGTGTCTTTTAGTAGTGGTTTCTTTGCAGCAATTCAACCATGAAGGCCTGATTCATGCAGCCTCCTCTGAACAGTTGAAGTTGAGATGTGTCTGTTACTTGAACTCTGTGAAGAATTTATTTGGGCTGCAATTTCTGAGGCTGTTTAATGAACTTATCCTCTGCAGCAGAGGTAACTCTGGATCTTCCTTTCCTGTGGCGGTCCTCATGAGAGCCAGTTTCATCATAGCACTTGATGGTTTTTGGGACTGCACTTGAAGAAACTTTCAAAGTTCTTAAAATGTTCAATATTCACTGACCTCCATGTCTTAAAGTAATAATGGACTGTTGTTTCTCTTTGCGAATTTGAGCTGTTCTTGCCATAATAAGGACTTGGTCTTTTACCAAATAGGGCTATCATTTGTATACCACCCCTACCTTGTCACAACACAATTGATTGGCTTAAACACATTAAGAAGGAAAGAAATTCCACAAATGAACTTTTAACAGGGCACACCTGTCAATGTAAATGCATTCCAGGTGACTACCTCATGTAGCTGGTTGAGAGAATGTCAAGAGTGTGCAAAGCTGTGGCAAAGGGTGGCTACTTTGAAGAATCTAAAATCTAAAATACATTTCGATTTCTTTAACACATTTTTGTTTACTTCATGATTCCATACTGTGTTATTTCATAGTTGTAACGTCTTCACTATTATTCTATAATGTAGAAACTAGTAAAATTAAAGAAAAACCCTTGAATGAGTGGGTGTGTCCAAACATTTGACTGGTACTGTATATATTATGTAAAAAATATATAGACATCCTGATTACAATCATCAACAACATTGAACATGTGTGGGGTTGTATTCCCTCACACACATCTCTGTGGGTGCACTAAAGGAGGTAGAATCTACGTTACATTCTCTGATACAATTCTATGGGATAATGCTGGAATTCATCAAAAAATGTACATTAATGTTCCACAAAAAGTTTAAATAGTTACCTCTGTGTGCACAAACATCTTATAAAACATCAAATGGCAGAGCTATCTCCATACGCCGCTGATGAGAACATCCCACTAGAGGTGATACATGGCTCCAGTGTCTCCCCAAGCACAACGTGTCTGTCTTTGGCTCTGTGCCAACACCTGAACCTGAGCATGCGTGTGTGTGTTTGTGTGTGTCCTAGGGCACGTGTATCACAGTGCATGTGTGTCTGTGTGTGTGGGTGTGTGTGTCTCAGTGTGTGTATCCCAGTGTGTGCGTGTGTGTGTGTGTGTGTGTGTCTGTGTGTGTCTGTGTGTGTCCCAGTGCTTGTGTGTCTGTGTGTGTCCCCCATTGTGTGTGTGCGTGGGCATGTGTGTGCCTGTGAATGTCACAGTGTGTATGACCCAGTGCCCCCTCTGGCAGGCTGGCCCGCTCCATCTCTCTACCAGGCTCTATATCTCCACGTGGTTCCTTGGGGGAGTTTCTCTGCTTCGTCATCGCACTGGCTGACACACCTTCTGGCAAACTCCCCCGAGAACCCAGACGTGTGTGTGTGTTGTGGCAGGTTGGTGCGTGTGTGTCTGGCACAGTGACGGTGTGTGTGTGTCTGGCACAGTGACGGTGTGCTGGTCTACAGTATGTGTGTGTGTTCATGCATATCATCTCAACCCCCTCCGCCTTGTACAAGCCCCCCTTGTAATGCCAGCATGCACCCCCTGCCCCCTCTTCCTTTTCACACTCCCCTCACCCCCTTCTCCCTCCCCCTAAACACGTGCCCCTTTTTAGTACCAACACCACCTCGTCTCAACGCTTCGCCCTCCCACATCGCATCACACCCCTTCTTCACCACACACGTGCCCCCTTTAAGTGTCAACAGGACTCCACCTCCTCACCTCCCCTCCCCTCCCCGCCCTCCCTCAGCCCTCCCACATCGACTCACCTCCCTCTCTTCCCTGTTTCCCACATTCCTCACTCCCTCTCTACACCTCTCTCACCCATCTCACCCCCTCTTTCCCTCATTACTATATAGCAGGCATACTAGTCCGTTTTGCATACCGCTGTTTTACATGCACCTGTTTAATCCTTTCAGGCAGGCGGGGCGGCATGCGAATATGCAAAACGGCAAGCGAGGGAGTCATTGTGTGTGTGTGAGTGTGTTTGGCTACTCCTTGGCGATATGTGCAGACCAAGTTCCAGCGAAACAAAACCAAATGGAGCAGAGTACCAGGACATAACCACCACAGATACATCCAAAATGGAGGAGTCTTCTTTACTCTCCTTCTGTCTTTTTCTCCATTCTCCAAGTGCAACGGAACTGTCCTATGGTTTTTTCAAACAAACATTTGTATATAAATCCAAACCGTGTGGAATCAGCTCATCTCAGCAACACTGGAAGAACAAAGGGAGTTTCCTGGTTCCCCCTCTCCTCTCCTCCTCGTCCCTCTCTTCTTATCTGTGGAGAAGAACCAATGGTTCATTATAATTTTCCTGTTGTCATCACGCAGATGACAGTGTTCCCGCTGGATATCATTAACGCCTTTGCATTCCTCCTTCTCTTTTTTCTCTTTCGCTAGCTCGTTCTGCGTCTCGCTCTATGATTTGGTATTCCAGTGAGCGGTAGGTAATTATCAGCCAGTAAAGCAGCCAATCAGTATGCAGATAAATATAGAGGTGTAATGGGGCTGAAGACGCCGGGATAATTAGCTTTTTCTGTATTTTCAGTGCATAAACAATAGATGAATTTGTGTGTGTCCATGTGTGTGTGTAGGTAGTCCAATGCAGTCTGTAAATCAGTATGTGTGAGGTATCATCCATAAAGTTTGGGAATCTGTGTGTGTGTGTGTGTGTGTGTGTGTGTGTGTGTGTGTGTGTGTGTGTGTGTGTGTGTGTGTGTGTGTGTGTGTGTGTGTGTGTGTGTGTGTGTGTGTGTGTGTGTACATCCTCCATGCAGTCTTTATCCATACAGTAGAGTTATGGGGGCTCTTGAATACCACACTGCCTCCTTCTCTGTTTAGTCTCTTCTGTTCTCCTCATCCCTCGTTTACATAAATCCGCCTCTCCTCTCCTCTGTGGGTATAATAGTCGTTAATTCATCTCCGCTCCGCTTGCCTTCTGATCCACAGAGAAAAGCCAGCCGGCAAATTTGCATATTCAGCATACTGATGAGGGCTAGGTAGCAAGCTGCCTAATTATCCCCCCTTCTCTCTCTCTCTCTGCAGCTTTTGCTTTTAACCCCCGCCTGCCCGCTCGCCACATGACCGCCTCCAAAGGGAAACCATTGTCTTCTCTTCTTGTCTTCCTACATCCAGTATTCATTTTTTCCAGAGGGCAAAAAAAATAAAAGAATAGAAATAAGAAACGAGCCGTTTGTCTTCCGTTCGTTTATTCCCCGTCTGTGTTTATAGTCTAATTTGCGGCGTCTCTCTCTCCCCCGCCGGCGAGCTCCTTAAGCTACCCCCTTTGTCTTTGCCTTTGAAATTGACAAAATCTTACAAGAAATCAATACTTCATTGATATTCACTTTCCCGTAGTTTCAAACGGTGCGTGTGTTGTGTGTGTGTGTTAGATCCCAGCGTATGTGTGTGTGTGTGTGTGTGTATGTGTGTGTGTGTGGTAGGTCCCGTGGCATTCCCAGTTCTTCCGAGGCAAGAGGCGGAGGTGGTGGCAGAGAGCTTCTAGAGAAAGGATCCGGCTTCAGCTTCGTTATGTGTGTGTGTGTGCGTGTGTGTGTGGGTGTGTGTGTGTGTGTGTGTGGTGCCAGCGTCCGGACAGCAGCACCACGGACCACAACAACAGCTCTGAGAAAACATGTTTCCAGGGCATATGCCAACGTTCCCGTATAGTATAATCCTGGTGGAGAACAGAACATCGACAGATCCGAGTACTGTGGAAATACAAACAACAACATCAACAATGTCAATAATCATCAATGAGCCCCGGGAACAGGAAGCCAGCCAGTTGCAAACAGGATGTGAAAGTTTGTTGCTTTTTTCCGTGTTTCTGTTGGGCTCTCCGTGGTGACGAGCGGAGTGGCGAGGAGAGGAAGAATGAGGGCATGCGATGCCACCTGGACCCTGAGAGAGCTCTGTATCAGAGTGGGCGCGGAAAGAGGGGTGCATGGGAAGAGAGGGCGTGAAGAGAGGGGCACAAGGAGGAGGAGAGGGGCGCAAAAGAGAGAGGGGGAGGGGTGAGGGGGTGAGGGGCGCTTGGTGCGTGTCTCCGATATGCCATAAAGATGGCAGGCACGTCGTAATGATGGGAAATGTGGAGCAGATTGGAGAGGGGGAAGAGAGGGAGGAGAGGGGGAGACAGATGGCAGAGCTGGCCTGCTGCCAACTAGATGCAGACATGACTGAAGAGCAACGAGCCAGTGTTCACTCTGACACTTGTTGCATGGCGAGGGGGGATTGAGAGCCGAGTGTGTGCGGCTGGTTTCTCCAGACATCACCCCTCGTTGTCCATCCTCCTCCTTCTCCATCCTCGTCCTCCTCCTCTGCCCTCCTCCTCCTTTTTATGAGCCGTCCTCCCCTCATCAGCCTCTACTGGTGTGTGTGTGTGTGTGTGTGTGCGTGTGCGTGTGTGCGTGTGTGCGTGTGTGTGCGTGTGTGTGTGCGTGTGTGCGTGTGCGTGTGCGTGTGTGTGTGTGTGTGTGTGTGCGTGTGTGTGTGTGTGTGTGTGTGTGTGTGTGTGAAGGGGGTTAAATGGCAGCTATATGGCCTTCTGTTTTCCCTAATGAATGGGAGGAGGCTGGTACTCATGCATTTTGTTACGTTCTGCATACTAATATCTGCTGAGTAGACACCCTATCAGGTGTGTGTGTGCGCGCTTTAGCGCTTGCATGTGTTCCTGTCCCTGTGTTTGTTGATGTTTGTCGATGTGGTGAAGTTCACACGCAGAGTGGTGGATTTTGGCGAGGGAACACACACGTCTTCTTGGAACACTGCCAACAGGGCATGGGATGCTTTCGCTAACAGTGATGCCTGCCCTGGGCACAGGAAGAGAGCAAAGGTGAGAGAGCGTGTGTGTGAGAGAGAGAGAGAGAGAGAGAGAGAGAGAGAGAGAGAGAGAGAGAGAGAGAGAGAGAGAGAGAGAGAGAGAGATTCCCATCTTGGACCGACCATTAGCGTTGAAGATAAGGGGAGGAGAGGAGTGTGGCATTTCTCCTCCTTTGCGTCAATCCTCTTATTTTTGTTGTCTTGTTCAGCATTTGGAAGTCGTTGGAGGTTGTTCAGTAAACTGCCTTTGTATGGTGGATAAAAGGAGACATTATGGCACATGAAGGGGGGGCTAAAATCAAATGCTGTATTTGAATAAGAAAAATCGTCGATCTAAGGTACCTAAAGAGGAGAGAGGGAGAGAAAGGGATTTGAATTGTGAATGAAGTGATGGCGATGTTAATGTTAATTACGAGCCGGGTGACATCGAAATGCGAAGGAGAGGAGGAGAGGAACGACGGAACGAACAAACGAAGTAGTGCACACTGCTGGGTCGGGCGAATAAATGAACTAGCAGCCTTTGTTCTTCTAAGCACTCCATTATCAACAACAATAAACAAACGAGGTGATGAAGGAGAGGAGTGAGGGATGAAGGAGAGGAGAGGAGCACAGGATGAAGGAGAGGAGCGAGGAATGAAGGAGAGGAAAGGGGGCCGTCCTAAATTAAAATGATTGATTAATGCTGAGTAGGCGATGGTAACAGTAGTGGTGCGCTGGTTTGAGAGAGTAATTAGTCGTGAATTGTCATGAACGCGAAGATATTAGAAAAGATCAGACTTGGCGGTCCAATCAGCCATCTATCTTCCTTAATGCCAGCAGGATATTTATTTAATTTTATTAGAGACTGAAAAGTATTGATTGGAAGATGAGCTGAAGTTAGTCAGTCTGCCCCCCAGTAGTCTGCCCCACGGTTTTTCTTTGTCTTAACAAACAGAACAAACAGAACAAACAGAGAACTATACGTAAAGGTCGGTCTGTACACCAACGGAAGGAAGCCTTTTAACCACTAAACTCTGTGTGTTTAGAGGTTAAAAGAGGCAGCTAGTTCTCATATAACTTGTTTTTATTTTGTTAAACTTGCTAAGTAGTGTGCTAGTATTTGATATGTGTATGATGCGGGCGATTCCCTGATCCACCTCTACGCAGACGACACCATTCTGTATATTTATTGCCCTCCCTTGGACACTGTGCTAACTAACCTCCAAAAGAGCTTCAATGCCATACAACACTCCTTCCGTGTCCTCCCAACTGCTCTTAAATGCTAGTGAAATCAAATGCATGCTTTTCAACCGTTCGCTGCCCGCACCCGCCCGCCCGACTAGCATCACCACCCTGGACGGTTCTGACCTAGAATACGTGGACAACTATAAATACCTAGATGTCTGGCTAGACTGTAAACTCTCCTTCCAGACTCATATTAAACATCTCCAATCCAAAATCAAATCTAGAATCGCCTTTCTATTTCGCAACAAAGCCTCCTTCACTCACACCGTCAAACTTACCCTAGTAAAACTGACTATCCTACCGATCCTCAAGATAGCTTCCAATACTCTACTCAGCAAACTGGATGCAGTTTATCACAGTGCCAACCGTTTGGTTACTAAAGCACCTTATACTACCCACCACTGCGACCTGTATGCTCTAGTCGGCTGACCCTCGCTACATATTCGTCGCCAGACCCACTGGCTCCAGGTTATCTATAAGTCTATGCTAGGTAAAGCTCCACCTTATCTCAGTTCACTGGTCACGATGGCAACACCCACCCGTAGCACACGCTCCAGCAGGTATATCTCACTGATCATCCCCAAAGCCCACACCTCATTTGGTCGCCTTTCCTTCCAGTTCTCTGCTGCCAGTGACTGGAACAAATTGCAAAAATCACTAAAGCTGGAGACTTTTATTTCCCTCACCAACTTTAAACATCAGCTATCTGAGCAGCTAACCGATCGCTGCAGCTGTACATAGTCCATCTGTAAATAGCCCACCAAATCTACCTACCTTATCCCCATACTGTTTTTATGTACCTTTCTGCTCTTTTGCACACCAGTATCTCTACTCTCACATCATCTGCTCATTTTTCACTCCAGTGTTAATCTGCTAAATTGTAATAATTCGCTCCAATGGCCTATTTATTGCCTACCTCCTCATGCTTTTTGCACACACTGTATATAGACGTTCATTTTTCTACTGTGTCATTGACTTGTTTATTATGTTATTGGCTTGTTTATTGTTTATTCCATGTGTAACTCTGTGTTGTTGTCTGTGTCACACTGCTTTGCTTTATCTTGGCCAGGTCGCAGTTGTAAATGAGAACTTGTTCTGAACTAGCCTACCTGGTTAAATAAAGGCTAAATAAATAAAAAGTAAAAAAAAAAAAAAAAAGTACTTTGTAATATCTTGTGTGTTGTGTGCTGTATCTGTTGAGAAGAAAATAAACATATAACAGAATTGTCTGATTAATTGCTGTCATTTTCCCAGACAGATCAACATAGCATGTATGGCCCTACAACCACTTCATTTGAACCTGCAGGAAAACTACCCAGCGACATCATCCTGACCCCAGGTTCATCTGTGATGTCATCACAGAAGGCCTTGCATTGATCTGACTATATTAGCAAGGTGACACCATTCAATGGGGACGGATGACAAGTCAATATGGTATTATCAATAGCATGACTGGCTTCCGTGCTGCCGCTGTTGAGACATCGTCAATACATTACCAAACCCTGGGGTGTCAGCTACTCAATAACACAGATTGCCGAGCATGTGTGTCTCTGTGTGTGTGTGTGTGTGTGTGTGTGTGCGTGTGCATGTGCATGTGCATGTGCATGTGTGTGTGTGTGTGTGTGTGTGTGTGTGTGTGTGCGTGCGTGCGTGTGTATGTGCGTGTGTGTGTGTGTGTGTGTGTGTGTGTGTCTGAATATGTGAACGTTAACACATATGAGCTTCTGTAATGTCTCTATCTGTTCACTCTGCATGATTAGGGCCTGTCCTTGAATAACAGAGATGAAGATTTAGACTACAACCCTGGCCCCCCCACACACGCTACCTTTCTCATAACCCCAGCAATGTAGTTATTCTGACATCAGAAAGTAGTATCCAGCTGAGTGTAGATGTACAGAGAAACACTGTCTGTCATCTTTCAAGCTGATTTAAAAAAGGTGAGAACTCTCTCTCTCTTTCTCTCTTCCTCTTAGGCGTGTCTTTATTAGTTTAGAGGATGAAACAAACAGCCCAAGAGATCTTACTTTATCTGTAGTAAGGAAACCATCAACGTCGATGCGTCGAAGTCAAAGTTTCATCTAGCTCTCACAGTCTCAAGTCAGAGTTACACGTTCATCCACGTTTCTCAAATGTCGAATTTAGACGTGTTTAAGGTTAATCTTAAATTTAGGCATTAACTCTGAATGATTAAGGTAAGGGTTGAGGTTTGGGAAAGGCTTAAGGCAAAAATAACTTTCTATCTCTGGATTCAAACTTGCAACCTTTGGAATCAGTGGCAGATGCTGAGACCCATCCACCATCCCTGTCCACAGCACCCTGGCAAAACCAAAACCTACTTGACGGTAACAGCTCTGACTGTTGCCCCTAGTGGCCAGTTACCACATCTACTGATGTCCTCAGACATGGATGGACGTTGAATACTTGTACCAGGGGTGACCTGGCTGGATGTTTACCTGACCCTTTCTTTCAACTCAATACGAATACATGGTTTATCATTAACTTAATGCAACGAGCAGCAAGGCTTGATGTGTGTGCGTGCGTACATGTGTGAGTCTGGCCTGCATGCGTGATGGCCTGCGTGCGTCTGGCCTGTGAGCGTGATGGCATGTGTGAGTCTGTCCTGCGTGCGTGATGGCCTGCGTGCGTCTGGCCTGCGAGCGTGATGGCATGTGTGCGTCTGGCCTGCGTGCGTGATGGCCTGCGTGCGTCTGGCCTGCGTGCGTGATGGCCTGTGTGCGTCTGGCCTGCGTGCGTGATGGCCTGCGTGTATCTGGCCTGCGTGCGTGATGGCCTGCGTGCGTGATGGCCTGCGTGCGTCTGACCTGCGTGCGTGATGGCCTGCGTGCGTCTGGCCTGCGAGCGTGATGGCATGTGTGCGTCTGGCCTGCGTGCGTGATGGCCTGCGTGTATCTGGCCTGCGTGCGTGATGGCCTGCGTGCGTGATGGCCTGCGTGCGTCTGACCTGCGTGCGTGATGGCCTGCGTGCGTCTGGCCTGCGTGATGGCATGTGTGCGTCTGGCCTGCGTGCGTGATGGTCTGCGTGCGTCTGGCCTGCGTGCGTGATGGCCTGCGTGCATCTGGCCTGCGTGCGTGATGGCCTGCGTGTGTCTGGCCTGCGTGCGTCTGGCCTGCGTGCGTGATGGCCTGCGTACGTGATGGCCTGCGTGCGTGTTGGCCTGCGTGCGTGATGGCCGCTGCAATTCAATGTCATTACGGGTAATGGTCTTTCATTGGTTCTTGTCATTAAGGCATAGTGTTAAAACAGACTGCTGTTTATTTATGCATAGAGGGGAGACACACAGGGTTACCGTATAGAGCAGTTATCACACACACACACACACACACACACACACACACACACACACACACACACACACACACACACACACACACACACACACACACACACACACACGAGAGCACTTGAAAAGAGCACCTGCTTGCCCCTCCTAAGTATCTTTTTCTGCATATGCACCCTCTCTACCCAGATTGATCCCAATATTTATGAGCTGGTCCTGACGTGCGTCTGATTATTGTTATTACCTGTTAAGAGAGGGAGATAACTTTAGCGGTGGCGGTGCTAGGTAGCGTAACAATCCTCAGATTTCACTGATTTATGCATCAGTGGAGGCTGTAAAAATAATTTTTAGCTGGATTTATTAATCAAATACGGTCTTTTCTAGTTCATATATGTTTTGGTTGTGTGTGTGTGTGTGTGTTTTTAAACCTTTCGTGAACTAACACTCACACTTAACTTTTTTCCCCTTCACTAGCTCTGACTTTGCTGACAGATATTTTATTGAGGAAAAATGTACTTACTATGACTAGATACGTGGTACCCCCACCTAGCTATCTTAAAATGAATGCACTAACTGTAGGTCACACTGGATAAGAGCATCTGCTAAATGACTAACATGAAATATAAATGTGTGTGTCACGTTTGTTTGTAGAGATAGACCGAGGCGCAACTTAACAAAACAAAACAATAAACAATAAACGAACAAACTGTGACCACAGAGGTGCACTAACTTCAAACACAGTAACATAAACAATATCCCATAACCCACAGGTGGAAAAATGCAACTTAAGTATGATCCCTAATTAGAGACAACGATTACCAGCTGCCTCTAATTGGGAATCATACACAAACACCAACATAGAAATATAAACCTAGAACCCCACATAGAAATAATAAACTAGACTAAAACCCCTAGTCACACCCTGACCTACTTACTCTACCTTAGAAAATACAGGCTTTCTATGGTCAGGACGTGACAGTGTGTGTGTTCATTACATGTAGGATGCAATACAAAATATGTTTTATTGTCACATACACTTGTGGTGTGGTGTGGTGAAATGTGTTGTTTTACCGGTTCAGCCGTAGAAGTACAGCTCCCCTGGAGAAAATGAGGGTTAGGTGCCTTGCTTAAGAACACATCAACAGATGTTTTACCCTGTAGGCTCTGGCATTGGAACCAGCAACCTTTAGGTTACCTGACACTGAGATTTTGTACTCTTGGGAATCAGCTTGGTAAACATGTAGATCAGTGTGTATATTATATAGCATGAATCCTCAACTAGATTCAGCCGTTGGCCAATTCTTTCTTGAGTGGATGGTAGGGGGGCCAGAACATAATAACAAATCATTTGAAGACTGCAAATTGACAGCAAGAAGCCCAGACATACAGTTGAAGTCAGAAGTGTACATATACCTTAGCCAAATACACTTAAACACAGTTTTTCACTCACTTTTAATCCCAGTAAAAATTCCCAGTTACAGTGCCTTGCGAAAGTATTCGGCCCCCTTGAACTTTGCGACCTTTTGCCACATTTCAGGCTTCAAACATAAAGATAGAAAACTGTATTTTTTTGTGAAGAATCAACAACAAGTGGGACACAATCATGAAGTGGAACGACATTTATTGGATATTTCAAACGTTTTTAACAAATCAAAAACTGAAAAATTGGGCGTGCAAAATTAAAAATAATTATTTTGGCCCATTCCTCCTGACAGAGCTGGTGTAACTGACTCAGGTTTGCAGGCCACTCCAATACCTTGACTTTGTTGTCCTTAAGCCATTTTGCCACAACTTTGGAAGCATGCTTGGGGTCATTGTCCGTTTGGAAGACCCATTTGCGACCAAGTTTTAACCTCCTGACTGATGTCTTGAGATGTTGCTTCAATATATCCACATAACTTTCCTTCGTCATGATAACATCTATGTTGTGAAGTGCACCAGTACCTCCTGCAGCAAAGCACACCCACAATATGATGCTGCCACCTCCATTCTTCATGTTTGGGCAGGCAGACTCAGGGTCAGGGCAGGCAGAGGTCAATAATCTAGGGTGGTGTGACAAGGTACAGAACGGCAGGCAGACTCAGGGTCAGGGCAAGCAGAGGTCAATAATCTAGGGTGGTGTGACAAGGTACAGAACGGCAGGCAGACTCAGGGTCAGGACAGGCAGAGGTCAATAATCTAGGGTGGTGTGACATGGTACAGAACGGCAGTCAGACTCAGGGTCAGGGCAAGCAGAATGGTCAAAACCGGGAAAAATAGAACTAGATAAAGACAGGAGCAAGGGGGAACCGCTATTAAGCTTAACGATCAGAACGAACTGGCAACAGACAAACAGAGAACACGGGTATAAATACACTTGGGATATAGGGAATAGGGAAGATGTCCGACACCTGGAAGGAGGTGGAGACAAGCACAAAGACATGTGAAACAGATCAGGGTGTGACCGTATGCAGTGTCAGGTGTATAAATGCAATGTACAAAACATACAGGCACTTAAAAGACAAATGGATTAATGGTTTGTGGGGCGGAAGGTAGTCTAGTGGTTAAAGGTTGCTAGATCGAACCCCCGAGCTGACAAGGTAAAAATCTGTCGTTTTGCCACTGAACAAGGCAGTTAACCCACTGTCCCCAGGCCGTCATTGTAAATAAGAATTTGTTCTTAACTGACTTGCCTAGTTAAATAAAGGTTAAATAAAAACAAAATTTGTCCTACAGTAAAACAGTCAATAAAAGAGGTCTACAGTCAACATACAAAATATTGGATAGAACTCTGTTCTCCCTATTCACCATTCTAACTAGAATCAAAGGCAACATTCTTAGAACATTCAGCCGTTTACAGAGCAGATTGGAACCATTGATTCTAGATTCAGAGAGCATCGGCTGACTCTAAGGTAGATTATTATTAATATGGTCATTGGGAGAGGGGAGAAAAACAAATATTAGAGTTCCTTCAATGTCTGGCAGAGCCTAGGCTGATTTCCATTTTAATGTATTATCTGTGTATAAGGGAGAGCGGAGAGGAGGTGGGATTGAGGGGGGAGGGGAGGGGGGTTGTGATTGTTTGATTTTGCAGGTTCAAATTTAAAAATGTCTTGCTCATGCATGTGAAATGTTTTCAGACGAGCAATAATATATATATAATATATAAGGCCTGCTCAGCCCCCCAGTGGTACTAGCGAGAGAGCACAGCCACAATTACCATCACTGAAAGCAAATTGGAAATTCACATTTTTCTGATTCAACCCTCGCCTCTCAAATCATCCTCTCTTCAATTTAGCCCTCTGTCTCTCTCTCTCCCACTCTCCCTTTCTCTCTCGTAATAACAGACAAGGAATCACCCAAAACCTCAGCCATCTACACCCCTCTAACCTCTGTATCCTAAAACCTAACCCAACGCTTAGGCTGTATTCTTACACTGGCTGTATTTAATCATATTGTCATTGAAATGGTAACTGATGTATCAATTCCATAGGTTTGATTTTAAAGATACTGATGGCTTCCTCAGAGAGTTGATTAAACCCTACTGGTATTGATGTGTGTGTGTGTGTGTGTGTGTGTGTGTGTGTGTGTGTGTGTGTGTGTGTGTGTGTGTGTGTGTGTGTGTGTGTGTGTGTGTGTGTGTGTGTGTGTGTGTGTGTGTGTGTGTGTGTGTGTGTGTGTTTGTGTGCATTTGAGCACACACTACAGAGAGTTGTTCTGCATTGCCAAATCACTACCCTACTGATTGAGAAGCCTAGACTAGGCCTGTCGTGCTCTGGGTTTAACTTACTTTAAGCCAAATCCCCATACCTCCGTCCCTCCACTCCTTCTATCTGTCCACCTCCCTCCCTCGCTCCTCATTCAATCAATTCACAGTATATTAGGCCCAGCTCCTGGATCTGAATTTTAAACAGTCCTGGCGTACAGAATGAGCCTGTCTGCCGCGTGTCTGTGTCGGTGTATGAGTGTCTGTGTGTGTGTGTGTGTGTGTGTGTCAGTCGAGGCTCTTCAGAGGAGGAAGGGGAGGACCGTCCTCCTCAGTGAATTTCATGAAAATGTAAATAGTGAAACAAAAAAATAAAATATTTAGATAAAACTGTACTAAATATATTCATGTCACCAAATAATTGATTAAAACACACTCTTTTGCAATTAAGGTCTACACTAGCTTCAACAGTACTCTGTAGGGTAGCACCATGGTGTAACCGGATGACAAATACCTTTCAGTCCTCCTCTGGGTACATTGACTTTGATACAATACCTAGAAGGCTCATGGTCCTCACCCCCTTCCATAGACTTACATACTAAATATGACAACTTCCAGAGGACGTCCTCCAACCTATCAGAGCTCTTGCAGCAACTGACATGTCCACCGAATCAAAGAATCAGCTAACTAGCACTGCAGTGCATAAAATGTGGTGAGTAGTTGACTCAAAGAGAGAGACAGTTTTGGACAAATGAATTTCTTTAAAATGAAGGAGAAGCAGGAGAGAGAGAGAGACATAGAGAGAGAGAGCTATAATTATTACATTTTTTACTCAAACAGCTTGCTGGCTGTGGCTATCCAACACTGGAACTCTGAAAAGTCAAGCTACATTTTTTGTTTCATTAATTTATTGACGTTAGCTTATATGGTGAAAACAATGTAGGCTATGTTTAGCGCTTATGTTATGAAGGTTTGGCTTTTTTACCTGGTCACAGACAGCTGTTATGTTGTGCACTGAAGTCCACAAGCGAAGGGAAAAGGTGAAAAGGGAAATCGGGTAGATGCAAGAAGGAATTATACAATGAGCAAAGTGATCATGCTGTTTGTATGTGGCTGCTCTGAAAGTGAACTGTGTTCGCGTGTGATTCATTCCTCTGATTCTGTTGAAAAATGTTTCTTAAACGGAAGCACACAGAACAAAACGGGGATTAACATACCTTAATTTGTCTAATTTGTCCTTGTTTGCAACTGTGAACTAATGATTACACCATAGATTAGCTAGATCCAGGCAAGAGTGTGTAAGGCGGTATCGAATGTCTCACTGTCTGCCACCTTGATTACTCAAATTTTTGTCTCGAGCTGTGCACCTACATTGTAAACTTTCATTTGTAGGCTTCATGATGGGTGTAGGTCAAATTTGAGTATAATGTAGTAGCCTAAACTTATTGATGTTACTTTGAGCTGGGTGAATGGAATATGAATGACAGTCATCCAATATGCTGTAATAGAAATAAGGCCATGCTCATAAAAATATGTATCGGCCTCCCTAATCTTAAACAGCACCGACTGTCACTGGTGTACGTGCATGCATGAGTGAGTTTGCATCTCTGTGTGTTAGTTCATTTAAATACAAGGTGAAAGAAGAGAGATGTAATAGTTCCTGTCAATCATGTAGAATAGTTGCAATAACTGACCTTTTAGCTCCAAGCCGATCTAGGCAGGAATCTCATTTCTGAAACTAGCATCTCCTATTTACCTCTCAAAGCAGATGTCAGTCTTCACCTGCAGCTTATAGAAGTGTCTATTTTGATGAAAGGCACATAGTCTGATCAACTGTATGTTTCAACGACTTTCAATGCATCCACGCCGAATGGAAGAGTAGAGGGAAAAATACATTACAGTATTCCACACCATACCCTATGTTCTTAAGTAGAAAATTAATCATTAGAATAAGCATTCAACTCATGTTAGGTTGAAACAGAAAAGGAGAAAGCATTTTTTATTTGGAGTTAGTACCACACTGTTTACACATCATTATCTTCGTGATCACTGCAAACCTTAGAATTATAAACACAGTCAATCTTCATTAGTCCTCCATCCTGATATTACACACACACACACACACACACACACACACACACACACACACACACACACACACACACACACACACACACACACACACACACACACACACACATATATGCACACGCACTCAAACACGCACACACACAGACACACACACACAGACACACAGACACAGACGCATACACACACACATACACACACACACACTGGAATGTGTGGCTGGTCATTAGGCCCTGGGCCAGAGTGGAAGGCTGCTGTGTAGAGCTGAAGCTCTCTTTGCAACAAGCTCTCACAGTGCCACTGCAGAATTAGACGTTTTCCACGTTTCAGACCCGGCGCTAGCAGTTTATGCCCATCTGTCACCCCGTCCACAACAACCAAGCAAAACCCAAGCCTACTTGATGGTAATAGCACTCACCATTGTCCCTAGTGGTGCCGTTCTGTATTTAGGCACACAGCTCCCATGTGAGCTCCAGATGTTTTAGGTATATTAGCAGAGGTGTGGACTCAAGTCAAATTTGATGACCTGAGACTTGACTTGATAGAAAATGAAATAACTTGAGCTTAAGACTCAAAGTGAGAAGGATTTGTGGGGTCGCAAGTGTGAAACTGAATGGGAAAAATACATATTTTTCAAAGGCCTACATATTTTAATTGACTACATCTAGCCCACTATTTGTATATTATATTTATACCTTTGTCTAGTTGATCTGGTTTCTAATATAGGCCTATGTTATTATTACAAATTATTGTCTCAAAAACATCTAATCTGTGCTTCAGAACCAAAAAGATGCACGTCTTGATTCTTGACCAATGACCAGTCATCAGGACTTGCTAAATTGTAGGCCTACGTTTATAATATCCATATAAAACACAGTTTCGAAATCTACTAAAGAAGCATCTTTACCAGAACAACAATACACCTGGTGATGTCATTGATCGTGTTCATTTTTCAGATAGGCCTAGTTTGGGTGGCTACTGGCTATGTGACTAAAGATAGATGGAACATCACACTGACTTCAATATTATGGGATGAAGATGTAACATATTCTGGCAAATTAATTACAGTATTTGTGATGAAGAAAAGGGCTACCCAGTTCAGTTGGCAATAAGCATTCTGCAGGCAGGCGGCGCTCCAAAGTGATACCAAGCGGTGCTAACAGACCATCTCTTCAGCTGATCCTGCAACCTCCGCTGCATACAAGTGGGCTGTATGATTCTGCTTGCCCTGGACTCCAGAGAAGTGACATGATATCCCCAGGTGTTTTTGGCTGCTAACATGAATGACTTTCAGCTACAAATGCCGGTGTAAAACACTGTTTATTTCTGCATATTATTGCTGTAATAACAGGCTACATTTGCTCAGAGATTGTGTGCGCGTGTTTGTGTGTGCTAGTGCATGTGAGTGCGTGGGGGGGTCACAAGCTTTGAACCAGTGCATTTTGAGGGTTGCGGGTCAAAATGTTTGACCAACACTGAGGTAGCGAAGAGATTGCTGATTTGCTGTACAGCTATAGGATCGGGTGCAGCTCAAACGTCAAATTGTAGGCAAAGAGGATTGCCATGAATAAATATCTAGCTCCAAAAATGCTTTGGTGATCAGTAATACTAACGGTTAATTTTGCAATCTCCCCAGCAATGAGGCATCAATCAATAATTAGTAGCATAGGCCTAGCTACAGGTCTTATGGTATGTCAAAACTTGAAAAGTGATCATTTTCAAATTCCAGCTTGCATTTGGAATTTGTTGTCAACATTTATTATTACATAATCAAAATATGGTGTGGAGGAAAGAATGAAAATGGCTGTCTGGTAGCCTCAGTAAACAGACAAAGATTTGTAGTTGAACAAGTCATTGCATATATAGGTTATTTTTGTACTTGACTTCAGACTGAAAAAACGTGTGAGTCAACTCAACTTGAATTGTTCTTAAAATGCACAAATTGGACTTGACTCGA
>NC_056444.1:19548804-19668804 GCF_018296145.1 Oncorhynchus tshawytscha
GACAGACAGACAAACAGACCGACAGACAGACAAACAGACAGACAGACAGACACAGACAGACAGACAGACCGAAGGACCGACAGACAAACAGACCGACAGACAGACAGACAAACCGACAGACAGACAGACAGACACAGACAGACAGACAGACCGAAGGACCGACAGACAAACGGACCGACCGACCGACAGACAGACAGACAGACAGACAGACAGACAGACAGACAGACAGACAGACAGACAGACAGACAGACAGACAGACAGACAGACAGACAGACAGACAGACAGACAGACAGACAGACAGACAGACAGACAGACAGACAGACAGACAAACAGACCGACAGACAGACAGACAGACAGACAGACAGACAGACAGACAGACAGACAGACAGACAGACAGACAGACAGACAGACAGACAGACAGACATCCACTCAGCCATTTTACAGTAGATCCTATTAGCTGGAGGTGTAAAAAAGACAGTCTGAAGACTTAAAATGGAGGGTTTATTGAGGGCTGGAAGGTATTACAGAGCAGATTACTCCTGGCTTATTTCTCCAGCCTAGGAAATTACATTCCTCTCTTTGAACACCTGCTTTCTGAGTCGCCGCGGAAATCACCTGACTGTCTCTTTGTCTCTTGTTTTGTAACTTGTGGTCTTCTGAAAAGGTTGTTGACCTGTGTATCTGTAAAGATTTACGTGATTTTTTATCTCACATTGAGATTTGCATGCATCAAAATACTGTGTATGAACATCTTGTATTACGTTTGACATTTGAGTCATTTAGCAGACGCTCCAGAGCGACTCACAGTTAGTACATTCATCTTTTAAGAAAGCTAGGTGAGACAACCATACAGTATATGACAATAGTAGTAAGTAGATTTTGCATCAATAAAAAAGAGCAACAAGATCTCATGGTTTTACCAATTTGACTTCAGATTCTGATGTTTATCCACGTTTCTTTAAACATCAAATTTGGATTGAACACAGGACTTTCAGATCTGAAGTCATGGGATCACACCTGCATGCCACCCCTGTCCACAACACCCTAGCAAAACGCAATTTTACTGATGCTGCTACCAGATGTTTTTTAACGCTTTTCTCGACATTCTCAGGACATGGACAGAGGTCCAATTGTAAAGTCAATTTTGAGCGATCTGTTTGAGGAAGAGACAAGCACATTGTTTTTAGTGGGGGTAAGACTGAGATGTATAACGTATAATAAATGTTTTGCTTGTCTCTTCAAACAGATCGCTCAAGATTGACTTCACAATTGGACATCTGTGACTCGTTTCAGGAAACTAGGCGTATGTTGCACGTCACTACTGCATTTGATGTGAACAGTCAAATGCCTTAATAACAACATTTATTGCATCCAGCAAGTATTGTCCCACTGCTGTAACCCTCGGACTCGGGAGAGGTGAAGGTCGAGAGCCATCAGTCCTTCGAAATACAACCCCACCAAGCCACACTGTTTCTTGTCACACTGCTCGCTTAACCCGGAAGCCAGCCTCACCAATGTGTCGGGGGAAACACCATACAGCTGGTGACCAAAGTCAGCATGCATGCGCCAGGCCGTCACAAGAAGTCGCTAGAGCGCGATGAAACAAGGACATCCCAGCTTGCCAAACCCTTCCCTAACTCGGACGACGCTGGGCCAATTTTGCACTGCCTCATGGGTCTCCCGGTCATAGCTGGCTGCGACACGCCCAGGATCGTACCTGGATCTGTAGTGACGCCTCTAGCACTACGATGCAGTGTTTTAGACTGCTGCACCACTCAGGAGACCACATGACCCATCAATTTAGATAAGTTTGTCTGGTAAGCATCATGTAGTAATTTCAAAATATTTCTCAAATATTTTTATCTGGACACTTTCTGTTTTTGATATTGCTACTATGCAAGTAAACATTTCACTGTACCGTTTACACCTTCTGTATCCTGTGCATGTGACAAATAAACATAGATGTTATTTAATATAGTGTGTGATTACCAGAAGGACAACATGACCTGCACCAAAGTCAGATTACGATATTAACCAAGGACTAGATAAAGTGTGTTTTTACCTGGAGTTTTAAAAGCTTTGGTTGTTTAATAAACTACTCCCTCTGTTTAGCACATGGCCTCACATGTGAATTGTTAAAGAGACAGGTGGGACTAAGGCTTAAGAGGGTGTGAATGATGCTGAATGGGTGTAGACAAAGAAGAGCTCTCCTGTAGGTACCAAAAAGGGCCACTCTCTCAAAAGTGGAGTTACAAGTTGATCAACTTTCAAAGCAGAATTGCTTTCCCATTGTTCCTCAGCTGCTGTGTATGATATACCATGTTGTAGCTCTGAGTCTCTACTTTTATTCAATGTAAAAAATAAAAAAACACAATTTCAAATTTTTCTCCATAAGACCGATTCGAGGTGGTCGGTCACTATTGCATTGTATAATTGCATAAAACATGTTTTATTGACAGCACAAAATGAAACCACTGTACTGATGTTATTGACGTTATTGATCTGCAGTATATTAACTACAAAGATGTCAACATGGTTTCTTGAATGTCCCTATAAGAATAATATCTAAAGCTGTTTTAATATATCCTCTTACATATCAACATTACCAAACAAACTCCCTATACAACGACATTTACAGCACACCTCCTCCTCTATCCCAAGTCTATTGTCCTATTGTCTAGCTCTTAATACAATCCCCCACACAACATGATGCTATTGGCCCTGCACGCCACAAAGCCAATGGGAAAGTCAATAGGACTTGAACTGCTCTGTAATTGTGCTATTCCTCCAGAGAAATGACATAATGCTCTAATGTCTCCACTTAGTTTCATTGTTTGTCTGAGACCAGTTCAGTTTTCACATCTAACACCAAATATGCGTCCTTTTTTGTCCTTTTTTAGATGTGATTTTGACTGTGTAGGTCAACATACAGTTAGAGAGGTGTAGTGTCTCTCAGATGTAGACTGTGTGTGTGTGTGTGTGTGTGTGTGTGTGTGTGTGTGTGTGTGTGTTTTGTGATGTGTGTATGTGTGTGTGTTGTGTGTGTGTGTGTGTGTGTGTGTGTGTGTGTGTGTGTGTGTGTTTGTGATGTGTGTATGTGTGTGTGTTGTGTGTGTGTGTGTGTGTGTGTGTGTGTGTGTGTGTGTGTGTGTGTGTGTGTGTGTGTTTGTGATGTGTGTATGTGTTTATGATGTATGTGTGAATGAGTGCTGGCCAAAATATAAAACAGGTTTGGGTTTATTTTGGTAATGTGAAAGTGGACTTGCTATTGCTGCAATAAACATCTGTAAAGAATAGACTTACTCATTTGGTCTTAATCAAAATAAGCTGACGCTATACCTGTCAGCACTGGCCTGAACTGCAAGCCTCTGGCAAGATCCGAGAACAAAACACATTCTAAACTACACTACGCTACACACACATAGTACAGAAAGATTTGTATAAAAGGTCAAATAGCTTTATCAATAACTGTGGAAAATGTGTTTTGTGAACAGAAGTAGTAGTGGAGCTGACAGACGCAGGGACTCTGATGAATACCCGGCAGGAGAATCGATAGAGGAGAGGAGTTTAGGTGGAGCGGAGGAACATTTTGTCATCTAAGGGTACACTTCAATATCTAAGCTCATCCATCAAAGCCCTGGAGCCACACTTCGTTTTCCCACTTAATTGAAAGCACACTGAAACAAGTTATTTACATGACCAAATGTATTTTGGATGTGCATGTCAAGTGGCAGATTGGATCTCTTCTGTGTGTTAAATGTTTGTTTCATGAGCCAGATAACTATTTGAATAGTCCAAGGCTGTCAGTTGAGAATGGGTTGTTTCTAAAGAGTGATAGTGTTGCGTCAAGTCTAACAACAAATAATGGAAAAATATTTGAAACAGAAAAATTGTTGTTTGTGCAGCAGGTAACCTTGTGGTTAAGAGTGTTGGGCCTGTAACTGAAAGGTTGCTGGTTCAAATCCCACAGCAGACCAGGTGAAAAATTGGTCGATGTGACCGTGAGCAAGGCACTTAACCCTAATTGCTTCTGTAAGGATAAGAGTATCTGCTAAATTGGAACAATGGACTGTATGTGCAAATTCCTGTAAGAGTTCATCAGTGGCAGAAAGGTATTTTCCCCCCCAAATAACCAATTGCAATTCACTGAAATCCACAGAAAATAGCAAGGAGCAAAATAAAAATTGAAATATTATCTTTCCCCCTCATCACTAGACTTGGAAGAAATAAAACAACAAACCACAGTCTAGTGGTTTAAATGTAACCCACCATCTTTTTTATTGTTCATTTTCAAATACATAGTTTTATTTTATGGCAATCTGTGGTTGGGATTTGGGGCTGGCAGGCTCTGATACTAACGATTCTACAGAGGATTATTTTATCTTCACTTCACGTCTGGTTTAGGGGACTCCAGGCAGGAAACCCTTACTGCCCTCAGTGAGTTATTGCTTTATTCTTCTCTTCCATTCTGCTTTTTCAATCTGAATTTGAACTTTGAGAATGTAGAGCACCGACTGAGTGAGAAGCTTATTTTTGTCAGCGGCTCAGTGTTGGTGAACATTCCAGTGTTCAGTAATGTTCAGTCATGTTCCTATAAGACTGGAATTCTGTCATGTTCTGTGTTCCTTTCTATGGTTGCCCGGTTGGCCCAGCTTGAACTCCAGTGAACCCCAGATGCTACTGTATGTCACAGTGTCACTACCAGAGGCAAGGGAAGGGAAGGGGATGTCTGCATGTAATGTATGTAAGCCATCTCACATCTGTCAAGCATATTCCTAGAGTATGTGAAGCAGACACTCAGTCTTCTTTGCTCTACACTGACTGCACACTGTGCAATGCAGAGTACATGGATATAAAGAACCACACAACCAAAACAGAAACTATCATTGATGTTGAGAACATGTGTAAAACGCTACGGGTATACACAAGGGATTGTGTAGTTTATCAGTATATATCTGCAAACTTTGAATAAATGTCATACATTATTTGATAGATTTTTTTTTTCTCCACAAGCTTCCAAACGAATAAAAGGAAACAGAGGTTTAAATATTCCACGATTCCAGCTATGTGAACCTCAGTACTTATAGGCATAACAGATGTGTCTGCTCAGAAAAAAAGGGTTGAAATTTCCATCAAACTTTATATCCAAACCACTCTAAATACTCTTTCCGGTTATTGTCCATACCCAGGAACGTTCCCGAACGCGGAGGGACTTGGGAATGCATCGGAAAACCACACAGAACAAGACCAGCCAAGTTCAGCCTGGGTTCAGGGCTAAATCAATGCACATTTCCCTCTTGGTGGTGATGAGGCTGGCCAATCACACATTCTACTCCCAGACGGGATTTCTGCCTGTGTTAAGTGTTGATTGGATGAGTCTCCCTCTTTCGCAGGTATGCATTTCAAACAGTAAAGCCAAGCTAATTTGCCTGCTTTGCTCTCTACCTCACTTTTCACGTGGTGAAGTTTTGCCTGTCTTCCTTAATTCATAGACTTGACCTTATTAGCAGATTGGAATGAGGCCAGTGTTTCTCTCTTTAAGTCCAAAGCCCTCTCTGGTGTGTAGAGATTTTGGCAAGCTTCAACATATACGTTTCTGCTAAAAGGTCCAGAGATTTGAACTACATTTGAGATACACTGAGTGTACAAAACATTAGGAACATCTTCCTAATATTGAGATGCACCCCCTTTTGCTCTCAGAACAGCCTCCTTTCGTCAGGAGCATGGACTCTACAAGGTGTTGAAGGTGTTTCCCAGTGTAGGGCTCCCGAGTGGGGCAATGGTCTAAGGCACTGCATCGCAGTGCTAGCTGTGTCACTACATATCTTGGTTTGATCCCAGGCTGTGTCACAGCTGGCCACAACTGGGAGACCCATGAGGTGGTGCACAATTGGCCCAGCATCGCCTGGGTTAGGGGATGGTATGGCCGGCCACGTTGTCCTTGTCCCATTGCGCTCTAGTGACTCCTGTGGCAGGCCGGGTGCAATGCACGCTGCACTGTTGCCAGGTGTATGGTGTTTCCTCTGAGACATTGGTGTGTCTGTCTTCTGGGTTAAGTGGGCATTGTGTCAATAAGCAGTGCGGCTTGGCAGGGTTATGTTTCAGCTCTCAACCTTCACCTCTCCTGAGTCCGTATGGGAGAGCAGTGATAGGATAAGACTACCAATTGGGCAGAAAAAGCTGTAAAACAATATAAAGGTTTCACAGGGATGCTGGGATGTTGTGTCATGTTGGCTGGATGTCCTTTGGGTGGGGGACCATTCTTGATAACGTGAAAAACCCAGCTGCATTGTTCAAAAGCACTTAAATATTTTGTCTTGCTCAATCAATCCATGTCTCAATTGTCTCATGTCTTAAAAATCTTTCTTTGACATGTCTCCTCATCTACACTGATTGAATTGACATCAATAAGGGATCATAGCTTTCACCTGGATTCACCTGGTCAGTCTATGTCATGGAAACAGCTTGTTTTGCACACTCAGTGTATGTGTAGCCACCTTGGCAAGCTCTGCTACATGTTTTGCTGCTTAGTCTGGCATGTGTCACAACCTAGGCACAGTTCTCGGCTGACCTTTAGGTTTCCTGTATATTTGACTGCTGGCTGGTGATTGATGCCTTTTCAAATAAAATCAAATCAAATTGTATTGGTCGCATACACATATTTAGCAGATGTTATTGCAGGTGAAGCGAAATGCTTGTGTTCCTAGCTCCAAAAGTGCAGTAGTATCTAACAATTCACAACAATACACACAAATGGACATACATATTAAATGAGTAAGATAGTATGTAAACATTATTAAAGTGTACATAGGGCAGTCACTGTCGTGCAGGGTAGAGTAACCTGCTAGTGACTGTGACTAAGTTCAGGTAAGGGTACTAGATGGAGGCCGACTAGTGATGGCTATTTAACAGTCTGATGGCCCTGTGAGAAACGCTGTTTTTCAGTCTCTTGGTCCCAGCTTTGATGCACCCATACTGACCTCGTCTTCTGGACAATAGCGGGGTGAACAGGCCATGGCAGCACATGTCCTTGATGATCTTTTCTGGCCTTCCTGTGACATCAGGCGCTGTGCATTTGAGTTACTTAGCAGATGCTCTCATCCCGAACAACTTATAGTGTTAGTGCACGCATTTTCACACTGATCCTCAATGGGAATCAAACCCACAACCCTGGTGTTGCAAGCATAAAGCTCTACCAGCTGAGGCAGGTAGTATGCCTTTGTGATGCATTGGGCACCACCCTCGGAAGAGACCTGCGAGCCCACCTGCGAGCCCTGTTGTTGCGGTCTTCAAACTGGACATTAGCTATTAATGCCTAAACTCCATAGAGTTCATATGCAGTCTTTTTAAACCACAACTGTTAAAAATAATTTCAGTTCAATATGTATATTTACATTCGAGGAAAAAGGCTTGGAAATACACAATAAACTTATCTCATGGATTCCAATGGTGATATTTTCCAGCGACAAACATTTGTGTATTTGTAGAGGTTATTTGAGGTCACTACATCAACACATCTGTCTGGCCTAAGGGTCTGTGCAGGCCAATGAGCCTTGACGATTACTTTCATAAAAAGCAATAAAAAACAGTAATTATAAAAAATGCCAATATGAGTTCATCTTCAAAGATCTATAAAGCTATTAAGCAGCGTAATTAAAAAGATGAGTGGCTAAGCTGGAGAAAATTGTATTTCCCTGCACAAGCGACTGTGAAGCTTAACTCATGTTTGTTTTTGCAAATTCCTCAACAAAAACATTAACTTTGAAATATTAATCCAATATGTGGTATCGATAGGAGTAGCCTATTAGAGAGGCCTGGTCCATGCGTCTTATGTGTATGCTTCATTACACCTTTCTAATGCTCTACGGGGTCATGAACTCTCCGTGGACACACACACACACACACAAACACACACACACACACACACACACACACACACACACACAATGGAGAGGAGACAAAGGATATATATTATCCAGCTTGTGTAGCAACATGCTAAGCTAGTTTTAGTTGCCCCTAGAGGCAATGAATCAAATCAAATCAAATCAAATTTATTTATAAAGCCCTTCGTACATCAGCTGATATCTCAAAGTGCTGTACAGAAACCCAGCCTTAAAACCCCAAACAGCAAGCAATGCAGGTGTAGAAGCACGGTGGCTAGGAAAACTCCCTAGAAAGGCCAAAACCTAGGAAGAAACCTAGAGAGGAACCAGGCTATGTGGGCCAGTCCTCTTCTGGCTGTGCCGGGTGGAGATTATAACAGAACATGGCCAAGATGTTCAAATGTTCATAAATGATCAGCATGGTCAAATAATAATAATCACAGGCAGAACAGTTGAAACTGGAGCAGCAGCACGGCCAGGTGGACTGGGGACAGCAAGGAGTCATCATGCCAGTTAGTCCTGAGGCATGGTCCTAGGGCTCAGGTCCTCCTCCGAGAGAAAGAAAGAGAGAAAGAGAGAATTAGAGAGAGCATACTTAAATTCACACAGGACACCGGATCGGACAGGAGAAGTACTCCAGTTATAACAAACTGACCCTAGCCCCCCGACACATAAACTACTACAGCATAAATACTGGAGGCTGAGACAGGAGGGGTCAGGAGACACTGTGGCCCCATCCGATGACACCCCCGGACAGGGACAAACAGGAAGGATATAACCCCACCCACTTTGCCAAAGCACAGCCCCCACACCACTAGAGGGATATCTTCAACCACCAACTTACCATCCTGAGACAAGGCCGAGTATAGCCCACAAAGATCTCCGCCACGGCACAACCAAAGGGGGGGCGCCAACCCAGACAGGAAGATCACATCAGTGACTCAACCCACTCAAGTGACGCACCCCTCCTAGGGACGGCATGAAAGGGCCCTAGTAAGCCAGTGACTCAGCCCCTGTAATAGGGTTAGAGGCAGAGAATCCCAGTGGAAAGAGGGGAACCGGCCAGGCAGAGACAGCAAGGGCGGTTCGTTGCTCCAGAGCCTTTCCATTCACCTTCACACTCCTGGGCCAGACTACACTCAATCATATGACCCACTGAAGAGATGAGTCTTCAGTAAAGACTTAAAGGTTGAGACCGAGTTTGCGTCTCTCACATGGGTAGGCAGACCATTCCATAAAAATGGAGCTCTATAGGAGAAAGCCCTGCCTCCAGCTGTTTGCTTAGGAATTCTAGGGACAATTAGGAGGCCTGCGTCTTGTGACCGTAGCGTACGTGTAGGTATGTACGGCAGGACCAAATAAGAGAGATAGGTAGGAGCAAGCCCATGTAATGCTTTGTAGGTTAGCAGTAAAACCTTGAAATCAGCCCTTGCCTTGACAGGAAGCCAGTGTAGAGAGGCTAGCACTGGAGTAATATGATTTGGTTCTAGTCAGGATTCTAGCAGCCGTATTTAGCACTAACTGAAGTTTATTTAGTGCTTTATCCGGATAGCCGGAAAGTCGAGCATTGCAGTAGTCTAACCTAGAAGTGACAAAAGCATGGATTCATTTTTCTGCATAATTTTTGGACATAAAGTTTCTGATTTTTGCAATGTTACGTAGATGGAAAAAAAGCTGTCCTTGAAACAGGCTTGATATGTTCTTCAAACGAGAGATCAGGGTCCAGAGTAACGCCGAGGTCATTCACAGTTTTATTTGAGACTACTGTACAACCATTAAGATTAATTGTCAGATTCAACAGAAGATCTCTTTGTTTCTTGGGACCTAGAACAAGCATCTCTGTTTTGTTCGAGTTTAAAAGTAGAACGTTTGCAGCCATCCACTTCCTTATGTCTGAAACACATGCTTCTAGCGAGGGCAATTTTGGGGCTTCACCATGTTTCATTGAGGTCTTTATCCTAGTGAGATTGCTAAGGCGAACACCGCCATTTTTAGTTTTTCCCAACCTAGGTCGAGGCACAGACACGGTCTCAATGGGGATAGCTGAGCAGACTCCACTATGCTGGCAGGCTGGCTAACAGCCTGCTGCCTGGCCTGCACCCTATTTCATTGTGGAGCTAGAGGAGTTAGAGCCCTGTCTATGTTGGTAGATAAGATGAGAGCACCTATATTTGTATATACACTACAGTAGTCAAAAATGAAAAACACATGTAAACTTTTAATTTGCAAACAATGAAAATAACATCCTAACCTATAGATGATGAAGAGAACTACAACTAAGTTATAGGTGAAATGCAATTACCCTATTTCATGTATTTATTGAGACATGTGGGCAAGATAAATCCCTTGAGATGACACATTGCTTGTCTTTATTTAACTAGGCAAGTCAGTTTAGAACAAATTCGTATTTACAATGACAGCCTACCCCGGTCAAACCCCCTATGGGACACACAATAGCAGCCATTTGTGATACAGCCGGAAATTGAACCAGGGTGTGTAGTGATGCCTCTAGCACTGCGATACAGTGCCTTAGACCACTGTGCTACTCGGGAGCCATAATGTCTGAGGAGGGTGCTGATTCTATGTTTGAATCTCAGACTTTCCACCAACAGTCTTTTTTTGCTCTGTCTGCCCATCCTAATGTAGTAATCCAGGGTGTATGTAAGAGATGGACATTAGGCCATCTCTACATTAGGACTGTAATGGGGCTGGATTCCCCTGGCTCTACCATGGTAGACAGGGACACTTCTTTTCATTAGCCAGTCAGGTATGACAGCCCGCCTTGCCTTTGCCTTACTCACCCTTCTCCTTCCTCTTGGCCGACTGTATGTGTGTGTGTGTGTGTGTGTGTGTGTGTGCGTGTGCGTGTGCGTGTGTGTGTGTGTGTGTGGATTAATAATAAATGAAAGTGGTGTTTCAGTCCTCCAAATGATCCGTGAAGTAAGGACACCTCTTCGCTCTGAACTTTGTAAGATGCGCTGGAGCGCAGTCAGAAGGGAAAAGGTTAGTGTTTCAGACAAGACGACCATAGTTCTGTCTCACAAGTACAAGTAGTTTATAAACATCCAAGCTACCAACCACCACAACATGTAGATTAGATGATGTTTCTGTGGGACTGGGTCTGAGTCTATCTCTCTGTCTCACACTTTATGTATGCTGAGAGAAAGAGAGAGAGAGAGAGAGAGAGGGGTGGACGAGAGAGAGAGAGAGAGAGAGAGAGAGAGAGGGAGGGTTGGAAGAGAGAGAGGGAGAGAGGGAGAGAGGGAGAGAGAGAGAGAGGGGGGGGTTGGAAGAGAGAGGGAGAGAGAGAGAGAGGGAGGGTTGGAAGAGAGAGAGGGAGAGAGAGAGAGAGAGGGAGGGTTGGAAGAGAGAGAGGAGAGAGAGCGAGAGGGATGGAAGAGAGAGAGGGAGAGAGAGAGAGAGGGAGGGTTGGAAGAGAGAGAGGGAGAGAGAGAGCGAGAGGGATGGAAGAGAGAGAGGGAGGGAGAAAAAGTTAACCTTCTCACAGTAGAACATACCGTCTGCAGCTAAACTAGTATTTTCTATAGATTTTTCCTGAAGCCTGTAATCTTGGCAGCTTGTAACAGAAAGATGGGGGTAAATATCATTTTATTTGCTCAAATGGCTCTGGATTGGATTGAGATGATGGGAGAGACAGGCAAATCTAAGACGAGAAAGCAGCAATTTCACATAATTGTTTTCAGGCCAGGGCCAGATAGATTACCTTTCTTATGAAATTTTCTTGTTGAAAAGACGGCTAAGGTTATTTTATTCAGCTAATTAAGGTCTGGAGTCTTTGAGTGCTATCAATCATAATAGTTTTTGCTGTATTGATGAAATAGAGTACTCCATCTCTGAACCAGTTTCCTTTATCGAATTTCTATGGAGCTCACATGAAACACATTGATATTTAAGGCTTTGTCAATGCAATTCAACTGATACAGGAAACTGTGAGTGTACTGCAGTATAACACAGTAGACACGGTACTACGGTTATTCATCGCCAAACTATAGGCATATCACTCTGTTTACATCTGATATCAAGATAATACCTATCCAATCATTTTTTTCACACTTGTCTGGGTTAAAATGTATTTTCCTGGGGCTTACCTTATTCATAAGAAAATCTCCAACATCGCAAATTTACGAAAAACATTTCCTGCGTGAACAATACCTTGATCGTCCTTTCCTGTTCCTAGTCAATACTTGCAGGGACCATCTCTCTGACTACTCTCTCTATTTGTAGTTCATTGTATTTTATTCTGTGTAAAAGGTTAAGTCATCCTTCCTTCACATTAATTTCATTATGTGTGTACCTGGGGGAGGCAGCAGACATAGTCTAACTGTGTTTGTCATGGAGCTGTGACTGTGCATACACAGCTATAGACCACGGGTAAGATAGAACTAGCGGAGATAAAACAATAGCCATAAACACCTTCAAAATGTGTTTCTGTGAACTAACAGTGCCCAAGAAATAGTCAATTATACGAAGTTTAGAATGTTTTTAATTACGTTATCATACAGTACTAAAACAGGAAGTACACTTTGCATAACCTTACTCATTGCTAGGTGCATGGATTTAAAAACATACATGTCATTGAACTGGTGGGTCAATGTGATTGTATATATGGGAAAGGTAAAGGTAAATATGTGTTTTATATCATTGAACTTCTCAATGAAGTCTTCTCTGCAGATCAAAAACCTCATCAACTCCATTGTGGCACCGTTGCATAGATGGGTATGTTTAATCATGACAAAAGATACAATGTTGGTCATAATTATCGCTGATGAAGAGAGAGAGAGATAGCGACAGAGCGAGCAAAAGAGAGACAGAGACAGATAGAGAGTAACAGAGAAAGAGAGAGAGAGAGACAGAGACAGATTGAGAGTAACAAAGAGAGAGAGAGAGAGAGAGAGAGAGAGAGAGAGAGAGAGAGAGAGAGAGAGAGAGAGAGAGAGACAGAGAGAGAGAGAGAGAGAGAAGACAGACAGCAGAGCCTGGACCTGCTAGAGCAGTACTGCCAGACCTGGGCCCTGGACCTTTAGTCTTTTTGGGCCCTGGACCTGCTAGAGCAGTACTGACTGACCTGGGCCCTGGCAGTAAACCCCAAAAAGACTAAAATAATGATTTTCCAGAGAAAATCCAGATCTCAGGGAATTAGACCAAAGTTCTCAATTGGTACAAAATATATAGAGTACTGCACACACTACAATTACTTAGGTTTAAAAAATAAGCTCAACTGGACACCTTCATTATGCATTGAACGAACTGAGATAGAAAGCACGCAGGGCATTCTACGCCATTAAAAAAACAAATTCAAATTTAAATACCTATTAAAAGTTCAAACTAATTGAATGTGTCATTGAACCAATTGTACACGGCAAGGAGGGGTGGGGTCCACTTGCAAAACAAGATTTCACCAAATGGGACAAACACCCCATTGAAACCCTGTAAGCAGAGTTCTGTAAGATTCTCCTACATGTTCAGAGGAAAACTGCAAACAATGCATGCAGGGCAGAATTAGGCCAATATCCACTAATAAAAAAAACTTAAAAAAGATAAATTAAGTTTTGGAAACATCTAAAATACAGTGACCCCCTCTCATATCATTACCAAGCCCTGCAATGCCAAGAGCTGAGCAAAGAAAAGAGTCACCTCATCCAGCTGGTCTTGGGGCTGATTTCACAAACCTGTTCTACTAACACGCTGAATCCTCAGGACCAGAACATACAATCAATCAGAACAAAACAAATTACAACACAGTCAAAACAAAACTACATAGCTTATTGGGAAACACAAGCACAAGCACAAAGCAAAATGCAGTGCTATCGACAGTACACCTTGACAAACTAAATGTCCTCTCACTGTCAAATGAGTTTATTTTCAGCAAACTTAACATGTGCAAAAATGTGTATGAACATAACAAGATTCAACAACTGAGACATAAAATGAACAAGTTCCACAGACATGTGACTAACAGAAATGGAATAATGTGTCCCTGAACAAAGGGGGAGTCAAAATCAAAAGTAACCGTCAGTATCTGGTGTGGCCACCAGCTGCATTAAGTACTCCTCCTCAAGGACTGCACCAGATTTGCCAGTTCTTGCTGTGATATGTTACCCCACTCTTCCACAAAGGCACCTGCAAGTTCCTGGACATTTCTGGGGGGTATGGCCCTAGCCCTCACCCTCGGATCCAAGAGGTCCCAGACGTGTTCAATGGGATTGAGATCTGGACTCTTCGCTGGCCATGGCAGAACACTGACATTCCTGTATTGCAGGAAATCACTCACAGAACAAGCAGTATGGCTGGTGGCATTGTCATGCTGGAGGGTCATTTCAGGATGAGCCTGCAGGAAGGGTACCACCTGAGGGAGGAGGACGTCTTCCCTGTAACGCACAGCGTTGAGATTGCCTGCAATGACAACAAGCTCAGTCCAATGATGCTGTGACACATCGACAAAGACCATGACGGACCCTCCACCTCCAAATCAATCCCACTCCAGAGTACAGGCCTCGGTGTAACATTCATTCCTTTGACGATAAACGGGAATCCGAACATCACCCCTGGTGAGACAAAACTTGTCAGTGAAGAGCACTTTTTGCCAGTCCTGTCTGGTCCTGCGACGGTGGGTTCATGCCCATAGGCGACGTTGTTGCTGGTGATGTCTGGTGAGGACCTGCCTTACAACAGGCCTACAAGCCCTCAGTCCAACCTCTCTCAGCCTATTGCGGACAGTCTGAGCACTGATGGAGGGATTGAATGTTCCTGGTGTAACTCGGGCAGTTGTTGTTGCCATCCTGTACCTGTCCCGCAGGTGTGATGTTCGGATGTACCGATCTTGTGCAGGTGTTGTTACACGTGGTCTGCTACTCCGAGGACAATCAGCTGTCCGTCCTGTCTCCCTGTAGCTCCGTCTAGGCATCTCACAGTATGGACATTGCAATTTATTGCCCTGGCCACATCTGCAGTTCTCATGCCTCCTTGCAGCATGCCTAATGCACATTCACGCAGATTCACATTCACCCAGGGACCCTGGGCATCTTTCTTTTGGTGTTTTTCAGAGTCAGTAGAAAGGCAGTAATGTCCTAATTTTTCATAACTGTGACCTTAACTGCCTACCGTCTGTAAACTGTTTGTGTCTTAACGACTGTTTCACAGGCACAGTGAGGGAAAAACATTTTTGATCCCCTGCTGATTTTGTACATTTGCCCACTGACAAAGAAATGAGTATAATTTTAATAGTAGGTTTATTTGAACAGAGACAGAATAACAACAAAAAAAATCCAGAAAAACGCATGTCAAAAATGTTATAAATTGATTTGCATTTTAATGAGGGAAATAAGTATTTGACCCCTCTGCAAAACATGAGTTAGTACTTGGTGTCAAAACCCTTGTTGGCAATCATAGAGCTCAGACTTTTCTTGTAGTTGGCCACCAGGTTTGCACACATCTCAGGAGGGATTTTGTCCCACTCCTCTTTGCAGATCTTCTCCAAGTCATTAAGGTTTCGAGGCTGATGTTTGGCAACTCGAACCTTCAGCTCCCTCCACAGATTTGATATGGGATTAAGGTCTGGAGACTGGCTAGACCACTCCAGGACCTTAATGTGCTTATTCTAGAGCCACTCCTTTGTTGCCTTGGCAGTGTGTTTTGGGTCATTTTCATGCTGGAATATCCATCCACGATTGATAGCATTCCTCCTCCTCCAAACACGGCGAGTTGAGTTGATGCCAAAGTGCTCCATTTTGGTGTCATCTGACCACAACACTTTCACCCAGTTGTCCTCTGAATCATTCAGATGTTCATTGGCAAACTTCAGACGGGCATGTATATGTGCTTTCTTGAGCAGGGGGACCTTGCGGGCGCTGCAGGATATCAGTCCTTCACAGCGTAGTGTGTTACCAATTGTTTTCTTGGTGACTATGGTCCCAGCTGCCTTGAGATCATTGACAAGATCCTCCCGTGTAGTTCTGGGCTGATTCTTCACCGTTCTCATGATCATTGCAAGAGCTGAGATCTTGCATGGTACCCCAAAATGAGGGAGATTGACAGTTCTTTTATGTTTCTTCCATTTGCGAATTATCGCACCAACTGTTGTCACCTTCTAACCAAGCTTCTTGGCGATGGTCTTGTAGCCCCTTCCAGCCTTTTGTAGGTCTACAAACTTGTCCCTGACATCCTTGGAGAGCTCTTTGGTCTTGGCCATGGTGGAGAGTTTGGAATCTGATTGATTGATTGCTTCTGTGGACAGGTGTCTTTTAAACAGGTAACAAACTGAGATTAGGAGCACTCCCTTTAAGAGTGTGCTCCTAATCTCAGCTCCTTACCTATATAAAAGACACCTGGGAGCCAGAAATCTTTCTGATTGAGAGGGGGTCAAATGCTTATTTCCCTCATTAAAATGCTAATCAATTTATAACATTTTTGATATGTGTTTTTCTGGATTTTTTTTTTGTTTTTCTGTCCCTCACTGTCCAAATATTCCTACCATTAAAATTATAGACTGATAATTTCTTTGTCAGTGGGCAAACGTACAAAATCAGCAGGGAATCAAATACTTTTTTCTCTCACTATACATGTTCATTCATTGTTTATGCATAGGAAACCATGTTTAAACCCTTTACAATGAAGATCTGTGAAGTTATTTGGATTTTTACGAATTATCTTTGAAAACAGGATCCTGAAAAAGGGACATTTCTTTTTTTGCTGAGTTTATTTGACCATGGTTACTGATCAAAACCTTAGAAAAACCACAAAGTACAGGCTCAGTGAGCACAGTCTTGCCATTGAGAAGGGTAGACAAAGGAACACCTGTCTCCCTGTAGAGGAAAGGCTGTGCAACCACTGCACAACAGCAGAACCTGTCATGTTCTGACCTTAGTTCTTGTGTGTTTTCCTTGTTTTAGTGTTGGTCAGGACGTGAGCTGGGTGGGCATTCTATGTTGTGTGTCTAGTTTGTCTATTTCTATGTTTGGCCTGATATGGTTCTCAATCAGAGGCAGGTGTTAGTCATTGTCTCTGATTGGGATCCATATTTAGGTAGCCTGTTTTGTGTTGGGTTTTGTGGGTGGTTGTTTCCGTGTCTGTGTTTTTCACCACACGGTACTGTTTTGGTTTATTGTTTTTGTATTCAGTTGTGTTCATGTTAAGTATTTCTTATTAAAAGAACCATGGACACTTACCACGCCGCATATTGGTCCTCCGATCCTTCTCGCCTCTCCTCTTCAGACAAAGAGGAGGAAATCCCTTTACAGAACCTGAGACAGAGCTGCATTTCCTGACAAAATGTAAACAATATAAAACAATTAGAGAGTGTAATTTCCCCAAATTTGAAACCCTTTTCAAGGTTTCAAAGACCTCTCTGATGAGAATAAGCTACCAGTCCTGTTTGGAGAGAAGCAGAGAGCTGTGCGTTGGCAGCGCACTACATTGCTGCCTGCCATAAGTTGAGGGACAGTGTCTGACAGACCAATCAACCTGCACATGTACTCTACTGTATGCTAATTGTTATTGTTCAATGTCTGGTTATTTTGACCCTTGGTTATTGTTGTTACTGTTGTCCCGTTGACAATTTTGATTCTTATTATTTTCATATTGCAAATATCCAAAGTAAGCTTTGGCAATATGTACATTGTTACGTCATGCCAATAAAGCAAATTGAATTGAAATGAATTGAATTGAGAGAGAGAGAGAGAGAGAGAGAGAGACTGAAGGAAAAACACTGCTCAGAGATGTCATGACATCAATTGTACTTAATAGAATCAAAAGTATTAACAGCCATATTATCATCAAATCTAATTAAGAACAACTGTTAATTAACGCATCCATTCACCTGTGTGTATAAGGAGCATATGATAACAGTATCTATTATTCCAGTATTTCCAATGGTTAGCACCTTGTGTGGAAGGATGAGACGGTCCAATGTGTCAGAATCAGAATCCCTTAATAGGGCTGTACTATTGAATGTATAATCATTGTGACAGTGTAGCAATCCTGGAGTCCCTAAAACATGAACTACATTTCAGAAACAATACTATAACACAATTAATGGAATACAATAGAAAAGATGATAGAATACAACAGATTTTGTCCATTTCAATGTTCATACAGCAACAAGACATAACACACCCAGAATTCATATATACACCGAGTATACCAAACCATAAGAACACCTGCCTACATTCTTAGACAAAACAGTTCCAAAAGGGAATCGCCATGGACTCTACAAGGTGACGAAAGCAGGCCCATGTTGACTCCAATGCTTCCCACAGGCCCATGTTGACTCCAATGCTTCCCACAGTTGTGTCAAGTTGGCTGGATGTCCTTTCGGTGAATGACCACACGGGAAACTGTTGAGTGCGAAAAACCCAGCAACATTGCAGGTCTTGACTCAAACCGGTGCGCCTGGCACCTACTACCATACCCCGTTCAGAGGCGCTTACATTTTTCGTCTTGCCCATTCACACTCTGAATGGCACACATACACAATGCATGTTTCAATTGTCGAAAGCCTTAAAAACCCTTCTTTAACCTGTCTCCTCCCCTTCGTCTACACTGATTGAAGCGGATTTAATAAGTGACGTCAATAAGGGAACATAGCTTTCCCCTGGATTCACCTGGTCAGTCTACAGTATGTCATGGAAAGAGCAGGTGTTCTGAATGTTTTGTATACTCAGCATATTTCCTTTCATAATCAAAAATGTTATTTCTGTAAGAGCATGTCGTTTCCAGAAAGATTTCCTCCCAAATCCTTCCCTACATTAGCACCAGACACTGTGTTTTAGTGAAAACCCCCAGTTAAAGCTCCCTACCTCTGGGCAGCATTAGAAACCCATTGTATACAGTGCTTTTCAGAAGTATCCAGACCCCTTGACTTTTTCCACATTTTGTTAGGTTACAGCCTTATTCTAAAATTGATTCAATTCTATGCTTTTCCTCATCAGTCAACAGAATTTTAGAAATTTTTGCTAATTTATTTTTAATAAATGTAAAAGGAAATATGACATTTACATAAGTATTCAGACCATTTATTCAGTACTTTGTTGAAGCACCTTTGGCAGCGATTACAGCCTTGAGACTTCATGGGTATGATGCTACAAGCTTGGCTCACCTGAATTTTGGGAGTTTCCCCATTCTTCTCTGCATATCCTTTCAAGCTCTGTCAGGTTGGATGGGGAACGTTGCTGCACAGCTATTTTCAGGTCTCTCCAGAGAGGTTTGATCGGGTTCAAGTTCGGGCTCTGGCTCACTCACTCAAGGATATTCAGAGACTTGTCCCGAAGCCACTCCTGCATTGTCTTGGCTGTGTGCTTAGGGTTGTTGACCTGTTGGAAGGTGAACTTCGCCCCCAGTGTGAGGTCCTGAGTGCTCTGGAGCAGGTTTTCATCAAGGATCTCCCTGTACTTTGCGCCGTTCATCTTTCCCTCGATCCTGACTAGTCTCCCAGTTCTTGCCTCTGAAAAAACATCCACACAGCATGATGCTGCCACCGCCGAGCTCCATCAGAGGGATGTTGCCAGATTTCCTCCAGAAGTGATGTTTGATCAGACCAGAGAATCTTGATTCTCATTGTCTGAGAGTCTTTAGGTGCCTTTTGGCAAACTCCAAGTGGGCTGTCATGTGCCTTTTAATGGGGAGTGGCTTCCATCTGGCCACTCTACCATAAAGTGCTGATTGGTAGAGTGCTGCAGAGATGATTGTCCTTCTGGAAGGTTCTCCAATCTCCACAGAAGAACTCTAGAGCTCGGTCGGAGTGACCAACAGGTTCTTGCTCACCTCCCTGACCAAGGCCCTTCTCCCCCGATTGCTCAGTTTAGCAGGGTGGCTAGCTCTAGGAAGAGTCTTGGTGGTTCCAAACTTCTTCCATTTAAGAATTACAGAGGCCACTGTGTTCTTGGGTTACCCTTCCCCAGATCTTTGCCTCAACACAATCCTGTCTCGGAATTCTACATGCACTGTCAACTGTGGGACCATATGTAGACAGGTGTGTGCCTTTCCAAATCATGTTCAATGAAGTTGTAGAAACATCTCAAGGATGATCAATGGAAACAAGATACACCTGAGCTCAATTTCAAGTCTCATAGCAAAGGGTCTGAATACTGGTTTTTTATCTTTCATAAATTTGTCAACACAAAAAAACTGTTTTCGGTTTGTCATTATGGGGTATTGTGTGTAGATTGCTGAGGATTTTTATTTTATGTAAAACAATTGTATAATAATGCTGTAACGTAACAAAATGTGAAAAAAGTAAAGGGGTCTGAATACTTTCCGAAGGCACTGTATTCTCAGGCCTGTCTAACAAGCAACGGATACAGGTCTGGATTATGCCGGGCGTTAAATCGATAGACGGCAGTCTCCCAGGCCTCTATATAGATTATGAATCAGGAGCTGGGAAGGAGAGGATGGTGGTGGTTGCAGGAGATGACATGGGCTGCATCTCAATAATGTAAAATGGTTTCCTTTTACTGTTCCCTTTCTTTTATGATATGCAGTGATTTGTGGAAAAACATGTGGGATGTCTATCAAGTGGGTTGGGCAATCGATAGGCGCAGCATCCTAGGGATACGTACAATATACGTAGATTATGAATCAGGAGTGGATAGGAGAGCATTACCATGGTGGCTAGGAGAGTAGACAGGGTAGATCTCAATATGTCAAATGATCTCCTTTTCTGCAGAAGAGGAGACAAGGTGCATCTCAATATGCTAATTGTCTCCTTTTCTGCAGGAGAGGAGACAGGGTGCATCTTTTAAATTGTCTCCTGGTGTGCGCAACTGTTTAACTGAAGTCAGGTGCAGGAGAGCAGAGATGAGTGAACAGGCACACTTTATTTGGCAGAAGGAAAACAGTCGGACGCAACTGCGTAACGACACTCCCGCCAAAGGCAAAAGCGAATATCGTCACACAAATAATGTACAGCATACAACACCACGGGTTCCTAACAAGAACCGGCGAAAAACCAGCATGAAGCGTCCCGCATGACACGTAACGAACAATTACACACACAGCCATGGGGGGAACAGAGGATAATATACACATAGAGTGATGAGGGGATGTAAACCAGGTGTGCGGAAAAACAAGACAAAACAAATGGAAAATGAAAGATGGAGCGGCGATGGCTAGAAGACCGGTGACGTCGAGCACCACCCGAACAAGGAGGGGAGCCGACTTCGGCGGGAGTCGTGACACTCCTTTTCTTCACTGATTAGAAAATACAGTATATGAGGGAAATCAATGGGTTTGATCTACACAAGGAGGTAAGCTTCCCCCAGGTAAATATATTGACTATCTACAGACTATCTACTAAACTTAATCTAACTTTAACCCTTATCTCAACCCTAAATTTAAGGCATACCATAACCCTAGCAATAACCATTACCCTAACCCTTGTTCTAACCTTAACTCTAAACCCAACCATAGCAAGCAGTTGCTTATCAACAGATAGTTTGTTGATACTATGACCATATGTATAGCATCTAATACTCAACAAAAATATAAACTCAACAATCAACAATTTTTGTGAGTTACAGTTCACGTAAGAAAATCAGTCAATTTAAATAAATTCATTGGATTTCACATGACTGGGCGGGGTTCACAGCCATGGGTGGGCTTGGGAGGACATAGGCCCACTCAATTGGGAGCCAGGCCCACCCACTGGTGGAGCCAGGCCCAGCCAATCAGAATGAGATTTTCCCCACAAAGGGGCTTTATTACAGACAGAAATACTTCTCAGCTTCATCAGCTGTCCGGGTGGCTGGGCTCAGACAATCTCGCAGGTGAAGAAGCCGAATGAGTAGGTCCTGGGTGTCACGCCCTGACCATAGAGATACTTTTTATTCTCTATTTTGGTTAGGTCGGGGTGTAACTAGGGTGGGTAATCTAGGTTGTTTTATTTCTATGTTGGCCTGGTATGGTTCCCAATCAGAGGCAGCTGTTTATCGTTGTCTCTGATTGGGGATCATATTTAGGCAGCCATTTCCCCACTGTGTTTTGTGGGATCTTGTTTATGTGTACTTGCCTGTGTGCACTCCTTAGCTTCACGTGTCATTTGCTCTTTATTGTTTTTGTGCGTTTCACGAATAAAAAGATGTGGAACCCATATCACGCTGCGCCTTGGTCCGAATGTTATTATGGCGACCGTGACACTGGGCTACATGTGGTCTGTGGTTGTAAGGCCGGTTGGACGTACTACCAAATTCTCTAAAATGACATTGGATGCGGCTTATGGTAGAGAAATGAACATGGTAGACATTTCAACAGTCAGCATGCCAATTGCACGCTCCCTCAAAACTTCTGTGGCATTGTGTTGTGTGACAAAACTGCACATTTTAGAGTGGCCTTTTATTGTCCCCAGCACAAGGTGCACCTGTGTAATGATCATGCTGTTTAATCAGCTTCTTGATATGCCACACCTGTCAGATGGATGGATTATCTTGGCAAAGGAGAAATGCTCACCAACAGGGATGTAAACAAATGTGTGAACAAAATTGGAGAGAAATAAGCTTTTTGTGCCTATTGAACATTTCTGGGATCTTTTTTTTCAGCTCATGAAACATGGGACCAACACTTTACATGTTGTATTTATATTCTTGTTCAGTGTAAATAAAGTGTGACCAATGCATTTAATACTATTTAATGAGTTTATAGAAATCAAACTAGACACAAATCAACAAACAGCAAGCTTATTAACCTGTCTGTCTAAAACAGATGATATCCTTCCAGAGTGAGCCCCATTCCTCATTCCGTGCTTCACCTCTAACTACACAAGCCCACTGTTTTTTTTTACAGGTGGTATCTAAGTGGCTTGATGGAGCTGCCAATGGATATTGGCATGTGTCTACACCCCATAGACCCCACAGACCCAGCTATTAGGACTGGATACCACAGGGTTGCTGCAACACAAACTGAACAAGACATCTCCCTAACCCCCAGCCCCAGTATAGACACACAGAAAGACCTGCACAAACATACTCATGCTCAAATGCTTGTACACACACATGTAGATGTACACAATCACACACACACACACACACACACACACACACACACACACACACACACACACACACACACACACACACACACACACACACACACACACACACACACACACACACACACACACACACACACACACACCAGTGTAGCTGCAGTATCCAGTAATATCCAGGTTGGACTCACACTGCCCCCTGGTTCTCCTGTCTGTCTATCTTTTAAAAAACGACTGTGGTAAAAGTCATCCCTAACCACAGATCTACGATCAGATTACCCTGCCCCCAGTCCTAACCTCAACCATTAGGGGGATAAGGCAGTATCTGATCCTGGGCCAGTGGTTGGAGGGTAGAGGTGTTATTGAGTAGCTGTCAGGGGTGGGGGTCACGCCCTCAGGAGTCAGGAGGTGGTGATGAGGTCAACACACTAACCCCTGACACTATAAACTAGGAGGAGGGAGGGAGGGGTAAAGTCAGAAAGGGGAAAAGAGGGAGAGTGATAGAAAAGGAGTGAAAGAGATGGAAGGGACAGAATGAGAGAGAGGGAGAGAGACATGGAGTGGATGGAGATATAGGAAATAGGAAATGGGCAATTCCATGGTTATGGAATTACACTCAGATTTTCCATTTACTTCAAAGTTTAACAAACCATATAACTCTATGTACAAGGAATATTTGTAATAATATAGACAGACAATGTTAGAAAAATACATTTGCTGGAAAACTGTGCAGATACAAAGTTTGGTAACGGAATAAGACTGAGGGAGATTTTACCGTAATCTATTACCAAACTTTGCATCTGCAGTGTTTCCAGTTCATTTGTTATTTATTTCAATTTGGTAAATTGTTCGAAATAGTCATTGTCCATATAGATGTATGGTTTGTTAAACTTTAAAATCAATAGTTTTTGTTTGGCATGCATTTTATCATGAGTATCAGCGTAATTCCGATACTGTGGAATTGCCCAAATAAAGAAAAAGTTAGTTATAATATACACTAGTTATAAGTTATAATATACACTAGTTTTGAAATGGGTTGTTTCATTGTGTATGGTGTTATTGCTTCTTGCATCCACAGTGTTATTTCCATATCTCTTTCCTCTACAATTGGTTGCTGTGATACTGTACAGTCAAGGTCATCGAGGATGCTCAACACACAAGATGATTAGTCTGTCAATCAACTGCACAGCTTCCTGCCGGGAACCTGCCCCTTTTCTATCCTGCATCCCTTGACAGGCGAAATTATAGTGTGTGTGTGTGTGTGTGTGTGTGTGTGTGTGTGTGTGTGTGTGTGTGTGTGTGTGGTGTGTGTGTGTGTGTGTGTGCGGAGGGCCATTGAGCCCCTACAGCATGCTGTGTTGTGACGAAATACTGAAAGGCTGCTCATTACATTGCACACAACCGGGTCCCAATTTCCATCCTCCTACAGCACAGGAGTGTGTTTTCACGGCAGGCCTGTTTCACACTACATGATGACTATTACCAAAGGGGAGAGACCTGTCCGCAGTCACGTAGTGCTGATACATTAACACACACCTTCCACACACATACTGTATAGACATGCACACACACACACGCACGCAACGGCAGGTGCCAGCCACAATTTAGCATTGTGGTACGCTCGCTACCTTTGATAAACAAATATTACAACAGTGCATTTACAACATTCATGTTCATGCTCCTGTGTTAGTACGTAAAAAACAAGTGCACATTACTTCAGACGTTGTGTTGAAAAGTCATAGAACACATCACAACATATTTCTATACAGCCTTTATGCTTTCCCTGGAATCCCTCCCATTCTGCAGTATGACGAGAGCTGCCTTTGAGTCTGAAATGGGAAATTGAATTTGAATAGTTGGACTTTGAATCTTTGTCAAATACATTACAGAAAAGTCCAACTGAAAAATGTTCTCCTCTCTCCTTATTTATCCTGGTTAGTCTATCATCTGCAAAGGTTATTACATTGTAACAACATAGTAATTATAAGGGTTATACTCTACTGGGTTTCCCTTTACATTAAGTTGCTTGCTCCTGGGTAGGTGCATGATAGTTACAAGTAAATCCTATGTAGCTATGTCCTATGTAATATCCTATGTCCCATGTCAAATCAAATCAAATCAATTTTTATTTGTCACATACACATGGTTAGCAGATGTTAGTGCGAGTGTAGCGAAATGCTTGTGCTTCTAGTTCCGACAATGCAGTAATAACCAACAAGTAATCTAGCTAACAATTCCAAAACTACTACCTTATAGACAAGTGTAAGGGGATAAAGAATATGTACATAAGGATATATGAATGAGTGATGGTACAGAGCGGCATAGGCAAGATACAGTAGATGGTATTGAGTGCAGGATATACATATGAGATGAGTATGTAAACAAAGTGGCATAGTTAAAGTGGCTAGTGATACATGTATTACATAAGGATGCAGTAGATGATATAGAGTACAGTATATACGTATACATATGAGATGAATAATGTAGGGTATGTAAACATTATATTAGGTAGCATTGTTTAAAGTGGCTAGTGATATATTTTACATCATTTCCCATTAATTCCCATTATTAAAGTGGCTGGAGTTGAGTCAGTGTGTTGGCAGCAGCCACTCAATGTTAGTGGTGGCTGTTTAACAGTCTGATGGCCTTGAGATAGAAGCTGTTTTTTAGTCTCTTGGTCCCAGCTTTGATGTACCTTTACTGACCTCGCCTTCTGGATGATAGCGGGGTGAACAGGCAGTGGCTCGGGTGGTTGTTGTCCTTGATGATCTTTATGGCCTTCCTGTGACATCGGGTGGTGTAGGTGTCCGGAAGGGCAGGTAGTTTGCCCCCGGTGATGCGTTGTGCAGACCTCACTACCCTCTGGAGAGCCTTACGGTTGTGGGCGGAGCAGTTGCCGTACCAGGCGGTGATACAGCCCGACAGGATGCTCTCGATTGTGCATCTGTAGAAGTTTGTGAGTGCTTTTGGTGACAAGCCGAATTTCTTCAGCCTCCTGAGGTTGAAGAGGTGCTGCTGCGCCTTCTTCACGATGCTGTCTGTATGGGTGGACCAATTCAGTTTGTCTGTGATGTGTACGCCGAGGAACTTAAAACTTACTACCCTCTCCACTACTGTTCCATCGATGTGGATAGGGGGGTGTTCCCTCTGCTGTTTCCTGAAGTCCACAATCATCTCCTTAGTTTTGTTGACGTTGAGTGTGAGGTTATTTTCCTGACACCACACTCCGAGGGCCCTCACCTCCTCCTGTAGGCCGTCTCGTCGTTGTTGGTAATCAAGCCTACCACTGTTGTGTCGTCTGCAAACTTGATGATTGAGTTGGAGGCGTGCGTGGCCACGCAGTCGTGGGTGAACAGGGAGTACAGGAGAGGGCTCAGAACGCACCCTTGTGGGACCCCAGGGGTGAGGATCAGCGGGGTGGAGATGTTGTTGCCTACCCTCACCACCTGGGGGCGGCCCTCTTGAAGCATGTGGGAACAACAGACTGGGATAGGGATTGATTGAATATGTCCGTAAACACACCAGCCAGCTGGTCTGCGCATGCTCTGAGGGCCCGGCTGGGGATGCCGTCTGGGCCTGCAGCCTTGCGAGGGTTAACACGTTTAAATGTTTTCCTCACGTCAGCTGCAGTGAAGGAGAGTCCTCAGGTTTTGGTTGCGGGCCGTGTCAGTGGCACTGTATTGTCCTCAAAGCGGGCAAAGAAGTTATTTAGTCTGCCTGGGAGCAAGACATCCTGGTCCGTGACGGTGCTGGTTTTCTTTTTGTAATCCGTGATTGACTGTAGACCCTGCCACATACCTCTTGTGTCTGAGCCGTTGAATTGAGATTCTACTTTGTCTCTATACTGACGCTTAGCTTGTTTGATTGCCTTGCCTTGCCTTGCCTTGCCTTGCAGAGGGAATAGTTACACTGTTTGTATTCGGTCATGTAATATCCTATGTCCTATGTAATATCCTATGTCCTATGTAGTATCCTATGTCCTATGTAGTATCCTATGTCTTATGTAGAAACCTATGTCTTATGTAATAGCCTTTGAGCCAGATCATAACACAGAAATAAACTAATTGAAAATGACCAGTAGTTAATGAAAGGGTGTTCATTGTTAAAATTGTTGTTAATTACCAGGTTGTAAATGTGGATTTGAATGTAGTGGCACCTTGTAGTTATATGTAAAAAGGACAGATTTTGGTTGGCGTTATTAGCGTGGTAATTCACAGGTAACTTTCAAACGTGTAATTACAAAACATTAATTACATAATGGAACAAGAAAATGTGTAATAACATCTGTACCCCCAAGGGTAGATACATTATTACCCCTCTCAAGTCATCGTCCCCGAGGATAAAGTCTCTGAACCGACCCGGGGGTCTCCTTGAACGCTGTGGCTTCCGTGTTGGAGTAATGGGGTTAGGCAGGGAAGGGTTCCCAGCTCTGGGTGAGAGGGGGGACGCAGGGGATGTAGTGCTAGGCCTTGATGGGGGCAACAGTGAATCCATGGGGGTCCCTAGTTCACCCCGGAAGTGGATATGATGTTGCCAAGGAAGCCGCGGTGTCTGGGGGATGGGGAGCTGAGGTCTCTGGGAGGTGGTGAGCTCTGGGCGAAGGAGAGCTGGTTCCGGCGCTGATAAGGCGCCATTCTGTTTTGGTGGATGACAACTGTGTAGCCAAGGAGTGCTAGCCCCACCCAGTATACCACCACTCCATCCCGACCAACCACGTAGCAGGGACCCACCCAGTTGCTATCTAGCTTGGGGCTCCTGCCTTTCACTCTCTTGGGGCCCACACCAGGTCTCCTGATGTAAAATTTTGCCCCATCATGTACACATCGTACCCTCTCTTCTGCTGCACACAAGCTGCTTTGGCTTGCTCTCTGGCATATCTGTGGGCAACATCAATGCGGTCTTGCAGCTGCCTTGTGTACCTTGGACCTGGAGGGGCAAATCAAATCAAATCAAATTTTATTTGTCACATGCACATGGTTAGCAGATGTTAATGCGAGTGTAGCGAAATGCTTGTGCTTCTAGTTCCGACAATGCAGTAATAACGAACAAGTAATCTAACTAACAATTCCAAAAAACTACTGTCTTATACACAGTGTAAGGGGATAAAGAATATGTACATAAGGATATATGAATGAGTGATGGTACAGAGCAGCATAGGCAAGATACAGTAGATGATATCGAGTACAGTATATACATATGAGATAAGTATGTAAACCAAGTGGCATAGTTAAAGTGGCTAGTGATACATGTATTACATAAGGATGCAGTCGATGATATAGAGTACAGTATCAACGTATGCATATGAGATGAATAATGTAGGGTAAGTAACATTATATAAGGTAGCATTGTTTAAAGTGGCTAGTGATATGTTTACATCATTTCCCATCAATTCCCATGATTAAAGTGGCTGGAGTAGAGTCAGTGTCATTGACAGTGTGTTGGCAGTAGCCACTCAATGTTAGTGGTGGCTGTTTAACAGTCTGATGGCCTTGAGATAGAAGCTGTTTTTCAGTCTCTCGGTCCCAGCTTTGATGCACCTGTACTGACCTCGCCTTCTGGATGACAGCGGGGTGAACAGGCAGTGGCTCGGGTGGTTGATGTCCTTGATGATCTTTATGGCCTTCCTGTAGCATCGGGTGGTGTAGGTGTCCTGGAGGGCAGGTAGTTTGCCCCCGGTGATGCGTTGTGCAGACCTCACTACCCTCAGGAGAGCCTTACGGTTGAGGGCGGTGCAGTTGCCATATCAGGCGGTGATACAGCCCGCCAGGATGCTCTCGATTGTGCATCTGTAGAAGTTTGTGAGTGCTTTTGGTGACAAGCCGAATTTCTTCAGCCTCCTGAGTTGAAGAGGCGCTGCTGCGCCTTCCTCACGATGCTGTCTGTGTGAGTGGACCAATTCAGTTTGTCTGTGATGTGTATGCCGAGGAACTTAAAACTTGCTACCCTCTCCACTACTGTTCCATCGATGTGGATGGGGGGGTGTTCCCTCTGCTGTTTCCTGAAGTCCACAATCATCTCCTTAGTTTTGTTGACGTTGAGTGTGAGGTTATTTTCCTGACACCACACTCCGAGGGCCCTCACCTCCTCCTTGTAGGCCGTCTCGTCGTTGTTGGTAATCAAGCCTACCACTGTTGTGTCGTCCGCAAACTTGATGATTGAGTTGGAGGCGTGCATGGCCACGCAGTCGTGGGTGAACAGGGAGTACAGGAGAGGGCTCAGAACGCACCCCCTTGTGGGGCCCCAGTGTTGAGGATCAGCGGGGAGGAGATGTTGTTGCCTACCCTCACCACCTGGGGGCGGCCCGTCAGGAAGTCCAGTACCCAGTTGCACAGGGCGGGGTCGAGACCCAGGGTCTCGAGCTTGATGACGAGCTTGGAGGGTACTATGGTGTTGAATGCCGAGCTGTAGTCGATGAACAGCATTCTCACATAGGTATTCCTCTTGTCCAGATGGGTTAGGGCAGTGTGCAGTGTGGTTGAGATTGCATCGTCTGTGGACCTATTTGTGCGGTAAGCAAATTGGAGTGGGTCAAGGGTGTCAGGTAGGGTGGAGGTGATATGGTCCTTGACTAGTCTCTCAAAGCACTTCATGATGACGGATGTGAGTGCTACGGGGTGGTAGTCGTTTAGCTCAGTTACCTTAGCTTTCTTGGGAACAGGAACAATGGTGGCCCTCTTGAAGCATGTGGGAACAGCAGACTGGTATAGGGATTGATTGAATATGTCCGTAAACACACCGGCCAGCTGGTCTGCGCATGCTCTGAGGGCGCGGCTGGGGATGCCGTCTGGGCCTGCAGCCTTGCGAGGGTTAACACGTTTAAATGTCTTACTCACTTCGGCTGCAGTGAAGGAGAGACCGCATGTTTCCGTTGCAGGCCGTGTCAGTGGCACTGTATTGTCCACAAAGCGGGCAAAAAGTTATTTAGTCTGCCTGGGAGCAAGACATCCTGGTCCGTGAATGGGCTGGGTTTCTTCCTGTAGTCCGTGATTGACTGTAGACCCTGCCACATGCCTCTTGTGTCTGAGCCGTTGAATTGAGATTCTACTTTGTCTCTGTACTGGCGCTTAGCTTGTTTGATAGCCTTGCGGAGGGAATAGCTGCACTGTTTGTATTCAGTCATGTTACCAGACACCTTGCCCTGATTAAAAGCAGTGGTTCGTGCCTTCAGTTTCACACGAATGCTGCCATCAATCCACGGTTTCTGGTTAGGGAATGTTTTAATCGTTGCTATGGGAACAATTGTACATTATGGGGGCCCTTCCATAGGCCAGTTCTTTAGGGGTTCTAAGCTCATGACCAAACATCAGACATGCAGCGGTGCATCCTGTGACAGGAGGACTAACAGTAGCTGGACATCCCAGTCCATTTGGTCTCGAGTGGTGATGAGGGCCAGCTGTGCACCCAGAGTGCATATGAACCTTTCTACCAGTACATCACTTTGTGGGTGAAAGGGGGTGGTTCTGGTAAGAACGTAGGAACGTAGTGAAGGTAGGCAACAACATCTCCACTACACTGATCCTCAGCACAGGGTGGATGCTCAGTCCCCTCTTGTACTCCCTGTTCACCCATGACCGTGTGGCCACACACGTTTCAACCTCAATCCTCAAGTTCGCAGACGACACAACATTGGTAGGCCTGATTACCAACAACGACGAGATGGTGTTGGGAAAATAACCTTTTTTCAACGTTAACAAAACAAAGGAGCTGATTGTGGACTTCAGGAGACAGCAGAGGGAGCACCCCCATCCACATTGACGCAGCCACAGTGGAGAAGGTGAAAAGCTTCCTTGGCATACACATCTCTGACAATCTGAAATGGTCCACCCACACAGACAGTGTGGTGAAGAAGGTGCAACAATGCCTCTTCAACCTCAGGCGGCTGAATACATTTTGTTTGGCCTTAAAATCCTCACAAACTTCTACTTCTACATTCACCATTGAGAAAATTCTGTTGGGTTGTATCACCGCCTGGTATGGAAACTGCACTGTCCGCAACTGCAGGGCTCTCCAGGGCTCTCCAAATACATTTAATTCCATTCTTTTACTTTTTAGTTTGTGTGTATTGTTGTGTATTGTTAGATATCACTGCAATGTTGGAGGTAAGAACATAAGCATTTCTCTACTGTCACGGCCCCTCCTCTGCAGTACAGGGGCGGTTCCTCCTGCAGGCAGAGGAGGGTCGTTAGTGATTGGAGTCACCTGGGCTCAGGGTATTTAAACTGCTTCACTAATCACTCTTGTCTGTCATATTCACACACACAGATTCAGGCATCCCTGCACTTTACACACACCTTACATTATGATACTTCCACACCTCATTCCTTTTTCTTTGTTTAAAGTTAATAGTTTTGGTTTATAATAAAGAACCTTTTTGATTGGCCTATACCTGTTGTTCGTGTCCCCTCATTTTTGCCACAGGCTATGAGCCGGCACTACACCCACAACATCTGCTAAATATGTGCATGCGACCATTTGATTTGATTTGCCACACATCTCCTTTACTACTGGACTAGGCCCAGTAATACACTTACTTGGTGGATGTCTCTGGGGGTAGGCCAGCTCTGTACTGCGGGGATTTTATCCTCCATTTTTTTTATCCCCTTAACTTCTCCCGCTGAGGCCGAGGAACATGACATCCCTTTGCAGCAGGCAACACTTTTCAGTGTGCAGCTTGAGGCCTGCTGCACAGATCCTTTCCAAGACCTCTCTCAGCACCTTGAAGGCAGCATCAAAGTCCAGCCCATGTGCCAGCACATCGTTTATGTACACTAGACAGCATTCAGGGGGCATGCCAGCCAGGACTTTGTCCATCAGCAGTTCAAACATTGCTGGGGTGTTGCATAGTCTGGACAGCATGGTCTTGAGCAGCCACAACCCCTTCCCTGTGGTGAAAGCAGCCTCAGCCTTGTCCTGTGGAGCCATGGCCACCTGCCAGTAGCTGTTTTGAAGGAACAAAGAAGAGATCCATGTAGATCCCATCCACCCGGGGCAGTGGGTAGGAGTCCTTGACAGTTACGAAATTCACCTGGGGGTAGTCCACATCCCTCTTTTGGACCAACACCAATGGGGGCTGTCTGAGGGTCTGATAATTTCAGCTGTGAGCATGTCTTCCACATTCTGATCTGATGGCCTGCTGTCCAGTGGGGAGGCTACGGTGGCGGTTTATGGATGTGACTGGCACCGCCTGTACTGAGTCCTTGCTGCACCAGATGTGTACACCCAACATCTCCTAGGGTGGTGGCGAATCAGCAGATCCCAAAGGCAACGTTGTTGTTCCAACTCCATGCCTTTGCAGTTCTTCTCCCAAATGGACTGAATCACCTCAACAGTGACAAGCTCTGCAGTCTGAGGGTAACCAAGGTAGATATCGGCCGACTAGGCGAGCATCTAATCCCGATTGTCTGCAAGTGGATTACAAACCCAAATGCAGACATGGAAAATGCAGGGGAATCAAAGACTTAAAAAATGCAAGACAAAACTTCCCTTCCCCTCCACCTTGCTGATCAATGCCCAGTCACTGAGGGGGGAAGCGGATTAGCTGTCAGCGAATCTGCACTTCCAACACGAATACCACGAGGCCTGTTTGTTGGCGTTTACTGAGACTTGGCTGGATGACAGAGTCCTGGATAGGGAAGTGGAGCCGGCCGGCGGACAGTGATCTGACCGTCAGAGGGAAACATCACGGCGGGGGGTGTCTCCTGGCTTGTCAGGGACCAGTGGTGTAAATGGATCCAGGTAAGAGAGAGACTCTGTACCCCCGACATTGAACTGCTTTCTGTGTCACTGCGACCCTACTATCTTCACCGTGAGTTCCCCCAATTGTTTGTTACCGTTGTGTACATTCAACCTAAAGCTAATATAGCAAAGCATCAGCAATTATTTATAATCTGTCACAGAAACTGGAATCCATCTCTCCCGATGCAGCCACATTTATTTTAACAACTGTAATTTGTGCAAGGTCCTGTGCACGTACCACCAGTATGTGAAATGTCACACTAGGAAAAATAAGACTCTTGATTTGTGCTATGGGACAATACCACATGCCACCACCAGACCTACCCTGGGGACATCAGACCACAATGTTGTCTACCTCCGACCAAACTACTGTCAGCTCCTGGAGAGGGAGAAACCCACAGTTAAAACTGTCCAGATCTGGAACGACAACAGTATCACTCGTATCCAAGTGCGTTTAGACTGTACTATGAGGGAGGTATTTCAGGACAGCTGCTCTGATCATAATGAACTCACATATGTTGTTTCAGACTATGTCAACTTCTGTGTTGAGGTAGTTGTGCCTACTAAAACCTGTAAAATCTTCCAGAACAAAAAATCTAAAATCACTACTTAATATTAATAGGAAGAAAGCAGTTTATGCTGAGGGTAATAGACAGGCTTTAAGAGATGTACAATGTGAGATCAAAAGACATACTGGTGGACAAGGAGGCGTACAAGCAAAGGGTGGAGAGGACCCTCTCAGGGGTGGCCTGGCAAGGGTTTAATTCCATGGCTAGTGCCCCCCACACAGACAGGGGGAAAACCAATGCTGACATTGGGAGACATTAGGACCAGAACATGGCTAATGAACTGAATGTTCTCTTCTCAAGATTTGAATCTGGTGAGTTTGTGTCAGAGGTTAAACAAAGCATCATTACAAATGTTTGAGAGGGTTGTTGTTAAACAGAATGATGTTTTGAAGTTGTTCAGGGGATGTAACGCACACAAAAGCCCAGGCCCAGACAAAATAAGTGGACATGTGTTAAAGCACTGTGCTGAACAATTAGTTGGTGTTTTTACAGACATTTTCCAATCCTCGCTCGACCATTCCTAAAGCTTCTAAACACTCTGTGTTGAATGACTACTGCCCTGTCACCTTGACATCCTTATAAATGAAATGCTTTGAGAAAATTGTCAAAAGTCATATTCTCAGTGCCACCCAGAAGCTCCTCGACCCATTTCAGTTTGCCTATCAGCCCAGCAGAGGAGTTGATGATGCCATTCTTACTCTCCACAACATGGTCTACAGACATCTACAGGGGTCTAAATCCCACGTCAGGGTTCTGTTTGTTGAGTTTTCTTCTGCTTTTCAACACAATCCAGCCTTCAATTCTGGCACAGAGCCGCATAAAGGACTTCTCCTTAGATGGGACGCTGGTTTCATGGCTGTTGGACTTCCTGAGCCAGAGGTCACAGCGGGTCAAAGTAGGTCACCACAGACATACGCACCACCAACACAGGCTCTCCTCAGGGATGTGTTTTGTCCCCACTCCTATACATCTTGTACACTAATAGTTGTACTAGTTCCCATCCTGACAGACACATTGATAAGTTTGCTCATGACACTGCCTTGATCAGCCTGTTGCATGATGACGAGAAGCACTATGGCCCAGTCCTAAATGACGAATCACACTTGATCCTCAATACCAACAAGACCAAAGACATGTGCATAGACTTCAGGAAGCGTACAACACCTACCTCTGCAACATCTATCAGAGGTCAGAACATAGAATACAAATATCTGGGTGTCCTCTTGGACAATAAGCTTCAGTGAAGTAAATGTACAGATCTGATCTACAAAAAAAGTAAACAGAGACTGTACTTTGTCATAAATATGGGATCTTTTAATGTAGACTGTACTATACTGACTCTGTTTTACAAATATTTCATTGAGAGTATTTTAACTTTTTGTATTGTTTGTTGGTTTGGCAATACCACTGTCAGCCAGAAATATATGCTGAGAATGTTTTGCCTGCTTGCACTCTCTGGTGCTCGAGGGCACCAGGCTACCCTTCATTATGCACACCTGTCACCATCATAACGTGCAGCTGCGCAATATTGGACTCACCTGGACTCCATCACTTTGTTGACTGCCCTTCTATATCTGTCTGTTCCTCAGTTGGTTCCACGTGTCAGCATTATTGTCGTTATGTCATTTTGTTCCCCCTGTCCAGACACTGTTCTTGTTTTGGTTTGATTTCCATTTTCCAGTAAATTGTCACTCCCTGTAGTTGCCTCTTGTCTCCAGCATTGATCCTTACAGAGAAGGATTATCACCACAGCAAGCAAGGTATTTGGAGTCAAACAGACAAGCATGAATCAGATCTTTAAGGTCTCACAAAATAATTTTAGACACACGCCACCCCCTGTACCCAGACTTTGAACTACTTCCCACTACTCCCCTACTCCCCGCAGGCATAGGGCACTCCTTGGCAGGAAAAACAGAACTAGACAATAATTTGTGCCAGGTGTGATATCCCTCCTAAATAGCTCGGGTTTCCTATTGACCCAGTAAGGCCAGCAGGGTAGTCTCTTTTTATTGGTATGTAACTGTTATGAAAGTTGTCAATTTGTTTTGTATTTAAACGGCACTTTAAACGTGTACACTGCAACAAAATTTCCCCATGGCGACAATAAAGTCAATAAAGTAAAGATAGCTAAACTAAGCTGATTGGAAAACAAGAGCTGTGTTCGAATACTCATACTAACCACACTATTTGTGATGTATTTGTGATGTATGTAGTATGCTTATTGGTCGTAGTTAGTATGCCAAAAGTTCCTGGATGTCGTACTAAATTCGCCAAAATACGAAGTATACAAGCTGTGGACACTATTTCCGTGCTTTTAGGGCCCATAATGCAATTCTTCCGAAAATGGTCGTGGCTTCAAAATGTTTTCAGATTTAAAGAAAATGGCGGAAAATATGTCAGACGAGAGCAGATACAAATGAATTGCTTTAACGAATTATGACAAATGTTAAGAAAATGTTGAGCAATGTAATAAAGTAATGACTTTTCAAATAAGTTACGTTACACGTTATGTTGGCTGACAATTTGCTAGCTACACTTTCCTTTCAAACCACATAGCATTACAGCAGTAGTATGTACAGGTATGTTAGCTACACTTTCCTTTCAAACCGCATAGCATTACAGCAGTAGCATGTCCAGGTATGTTAGCTACGCTTTCCTTTCAAACCGCATAGCATTACAGCAGTAGTATGTACAGGTATGTTAGCTACGCTTTCCTTTCAAACCGCATAGCATTACAGCAGTAGTATGTCCAGGTATGTTAGCTACGCTTTCCTTTCAAACCGCATAGCATTACAGCAGTAGTATGTACAGGTATGTTAGCTACGCTTTCCTTTCAAACCGCATAGCATTACAGCAGTAGTATGTCCAGGTATGTTAGCTACGCTTTCCTTTCAAACCGCATAGCATTACAGCAGTAGTATGTCCAGGTATGTTAGCTACGCTTTCCTTTCAAACCGCATAGCATTACAGCAGTAGTATGTACAGGTATGTTAGCTACACTTTCCTTTCAAACCGCATAGCATTACAGCAGTAGTATGTCCAGGTATGTTAGCTACGCTTTCCTTTCAAACCGCATAGCATTACAGCAGTAGTATGTACAGGTATGTTAGCTACGCTTTCCTTTCAAACCGCATAGCATTACAGCAGTAGTATGTCCAGGTATGTTAGCTACGCTTTCATTTCAAACCGCATAGCATTACAGCAGTAGTATGTACAGGTATGTTAGCTACACTTTCCTTTCAAACCGCATAGCATTACAGCAGTAGTATGTCCAGGTATGTTAGCTACGCTTTCCTTTCAAACCGCATAGCATTACAGCAGTAGTAAGTACAGGTATGTTAGCTAGTCGTTACCTAACGTTAGTTGGCTACTAATACATCGAACTTGCCAGGCAGTGTATTAACTACATACTATCTAACTAACGTTTATTGACTTGATTATTCACATCATTCTTAGCTATGCTTTCTCAATGGACATTGTTAATTCTGGCTATCTACTCTTATTTCAGAGCACTCTCGTCTGAGCGTGCCAGAGCGCAGAATAACTGATGACAGACTAACAGAATAACACCCGTTGAATATGGCCGGGGTCAGTAAACGTTGCCAAAAAAAGCGTAATTAAATTGTTGACAGCAGCACAGTTACAGTCACCAATGCTCTGGATAACATGAAAACAGCCTAACCAGCTCTGCTAGGGCGAGTAAAATGGTCAGAGTGAGGTGTTCTCTCATTTGTGTCTAGAAGTAGCTAGCAAGCTAGCAGTTAGCTTGGGTGCTTGACTGCCATCCGTTTACAGTATAATAAAATGAACTAATACTATATAGTATGTAGTATATACTCATTAAGTATGTAGTATAGTGTATGTTAGTATGGGTATTCAAACACAGCTAAGGTGTAATTTCAATCGTATTTCTGACACCTATGTGCGTTTGTGTGTTTCCCAATTGTATTATGTTAATAGCTTGAATAACAAAAGGACCGAGAGGGTGATACAGCTAATGCCAACAGGCGTTTTAATGCTTCATTGCACTGGGCAATGGGGAGCTTCACAAAACAACCAACCTAGCCTGAACTAGCTAGCCATAAATCTCAGTCCAGCAGGATGTACAGTTGAATTGTAGACCTCCACAAGTCTGGTTCATCCGTGGGAGCAATTTCCAAATGCCTGAAGGTACCACGTTTGTCTGTATAAACAATAGTAAGCAAGTATAAACACCATGGGACCATGCAGCCATCATACCACTCAGGAAGGAGACGCATTCTGTGTCCTAGGGATGAACGACCTTTGCTGCGAAAAGTGAAAAACAATCCCAGGACAACGGCAAAGGACCTTGTGAAGATGCTGGAGGGAACATGTACAAAAGTATCTATATCCACAGTAAAACAAGTCCTAAATCGACATAACCTGAAAGGCCACTCAGCAAGGACGAAGCCACTGCTCCAAAACTGCCATAAAAAAGCCAGACTACGGTTTGCAACTGCACATGGGGAAAAAGATTGTACTTTTGGAGATATGTCCTCTGGTCTGATGAATCAAAAATAGAACTGATTGGCCATAATGACCATCGTTATGTTTGGAGGTAAAAGGGGGATGCTTGCAAGTCGAAGAACACCATACCAACCGTGAAGCACGGGGGTGGCAGCATCATGTTGTGGGGGTATTTTGCTGCAGAAGGGACTGGTGCACTTCACAAAATAGATGGCATCATGAGGAACGAAAATTATGTGGATATATTGAAGCAACATCTCAAGACATCAGTCAGGAAGTTCAAGCTTGGTCGCAAATGGGTTTTCCAAATGGACTATGACCCCAAGTATACTTCCAAAGTTGTGGCAAAATGGCTTAAGGACAACAAAGTCAAAGTATTGGAGTGGCCATCACAAAGCCCTGACCAGAATTCCATAAACATTTGTGGGCAGAACTGAAAAATCGTGTGCGAGCAAGGAGGCCTACAAACCTGACTCGGTTACACCAGCTCTGTCAGGAGGAATGGGCCAAAATTCACCCAACTTATTGTGGGAAGCTTGTGGAAGGCTACACAAAACGTTTGACCCAAGTTATACAATTTAAAGGCAATGCTACCAAATACTAATTGAGTGTATGTCATCTTCTGACCCACTGGGAATGTGATGAAAGAAATAAAAGCTGAAATAAATCCTTCTCTCTACTATTATTCTGACATTTCACATTCTTAAAATAAGTGGTGATCCTAACTGACCTAAGACAGGGATTTTTACTTGGATTAAATTGTGAAAGGAATTGTCAGGAATTGTCTTTGTCTAAGGTGTATGTAAACTTCCGACTTCAACTGTGTCTTCACAGAGATATACACAACATCCAACCTAGCCTGAACTAGCTAGCCATAAATCCAAGTCCAGCTGGAGGTATCTCCCCAGAGATATATACACGAGAGAGCAAAAATGGGGCTCTCCTCACTAGTTACCTCCCCACCAACCTATGTACAGCTCCTCCCTCTTCTTCTATTACCATGACAACCCAATACACAGTGAACGTGACTGGTGCTGCAAGGTTGGGGTAGCTAACATGATTTATTTTAGCCACAACTTGCTAAGAAAAGACAAACTAGATGTTCACAGACAGTAAGATGCACAAACTAATAGTGTAATCATAGAATACATTTGGATTTATAATACGTGAGTGACAGGGGGTGGGGCTTGAGTGACAGGGGGTGGGGCTTGGTGATATAGAGGTAGAGAGACAACTCCAGTAGTGGAGTAAACTAGCAAAACGGAATGGCGCATCACATGTAACAAACTAAACATTGAAATACTGTTATAGAAGGTAAAGTAAAAACCCAAACCGGTCCGGGCATCAATACCAGTATATAATAAAATACAGTATACAGACCAGCCCTCTCTCTCTCTCTGTCTCTCTGTCTCTCTCTCTCTTTCTATATCTCTCACTCTTTCTGTCTCTCTTCTGTCTCTCTGTCTCTCTCTCTCTCTCTCTCTCTCTCTGTCTCTCTGTCTCACTCTCTCTCTCTCTTTCTGTATCTCTCACTCTTTCTGTCTCACTCTCTCTCCCCCCCTCTCTCTCTCTCTCTCTCTCTCTCTCTCTCTCTCTGTCCCTCTCTCTGTCCCTCTCTCTCTCCCCCACTCTCTCTCTCTCTCTCTGTCTCTCTGTCTCTCTCTCTCTCTCTTTCTGTATCTCTCACTCTTTCTGTCTCGCTCTCTCTCTCCCCCCACTCTCTCTCTCTCTCTCTCTCTCTCTCTGTCCCTCTCTCTGTCCCTCTCTCTGTCTCTCTCTCTCTCTTTCTCTCTCTCTTTTTGTCTCCCATGTTCAGAGCCCAGCAGCAGTAATGTTGAGAGCCTCAGATCCACGGTGAGATCAATAATTGAGTAACAATCATTTCCAATGTCATTCAGACAGATAAGGGTAATCCAAATAGACCCCACGATCCATCCACACACACACACACACACACACACACACACACACACACACACACACACACACACACACACACACACACACACACACTACAATAACGTAATAACAGGTTAGAGAGTGGGGATAAAAAGCTTGAACTGGGCTAAGAGAGTGGTGCTCTGTTCAGTCACATCTACTCCTAACACACTGTTCGTCAATGGGCATCCATAGTTGTCTCTTTTTTTAATGACCATAACCATGTTAGATGTTGTAGTGTAAAGCTGAGTGCTACACAGATTTTTCAGTCTTTTAAAAATATGTAGTCGTGGACACTTCAGTGGCAATATAGTGCAGTAGTGTGGACCTGTACTTTTCAGAAACACCTGCCAATGCACCAAAAAGGAGTGGAAACCCGGTTTCTTTCTATTTCAGCTGCAAATACTTTAACCATTTCTCTAACCATTCCTTATTCTCTCTCTCATCCATTTCATTCTCTTGTTCCAGAGACACAATGTTAATGTCCCTTCCATCCTCTCCTCCTTAATCACCTCTTCTCTCTCATCCACATGATCTCCCCTACTCCTTCGCTCTCCTCTGCTTTCTTCCTCTCTCTCCCTCCATCTCCACGACCACCCGCTGACAGCCAGACACTAATTGCGGACGACCAGTTCAGTTTAGGGAAAGTTAGAGTGTCTGACCAAGACCAGAGACAAATCCATTAGGCTTTATTGGAGCCTTAAAAGAGTTCCCCTGATTCCCTGGGATCCAATCCACGTCCATCACACACCCAAAATTGGATTCCACAATGAGGACATTCCCAAGGGAGAGGTTGAGGCGATCAGCATCAGAAGCAGTGATGTTCTCTCTCTCTCTCTCTCTCTCTCTCTCTCTCTCTCTCTCTCTCTCTCTCTCTCTCCCTCTCTCTGCCTGGGCAGGTTCTGTCCATGCTGTAGTGAACCAATAAAGCTGTAATAAGTATGGATTAAGCTATTAGCCAGTGTTACCCAGACAGTGGCAGAGACTGTGTTTAAAACTCACCACCTCACCATTCACTGTCACTGAGAGGGCAACTGCTGCTGTGGCTAGTAAGTAGGCAAATGTAGTCCCTCTCTCTATTTCTCTACCACTTTCTAAGAGGCATGTGAAATTTGAAAGAACCAAAACCCTCTCTCTCTTTCTCTGCCACTCTTTCTGAGAGGCATGAGAAATTCAAAAACAACAAAAACATGTATTTTTTAAGTGGCCCTGATTTCAGCGACATGATGCTTAAATGGCTTAATGCTTTTCTCCCTTTACTTGTCTAATTTGTCTCTTTCTTTCTGTTTCTGCATCTCACACACACTCAAGCAGATACAGTAGCGTTGATTACAGTGGACAAGGTCAGAGAGTGAAGTGACACAGGTCGAGGACGTGGCGTCAGACCCCCCCCAGTCTGCTCACACTTTCCTCAATTAATAGGCATGGATGGACCACTGTTACACACGCATGCACGCACACACACACATGCACGCACACACGCACAGACATACCCCCCCACACACACATGCATGTGTGTCTGCTTAGATAGCCTTCAGGAAAGAGAGATAATTCACCCGTAGATTAATTTCCTCTACACTGTTCAGACCCAGTTGGGGAAAAAAGTACACAATTGTCATACTTGAGTAAAAGTAAAGATACCTTAATAGAAAATGACTCAAGTAAAATTGAAAGACACCCAGTAAAATACTACTTGAGTAAAAGTAAAAAAGTATTTGGTTTTAAATATACTTAAGTATCAAAAGTAAAAGTAAAAGTGTAAATCATTTCAAATTCCTTATATTAAGCAAACCAGATGACAGAATGTTCTTGTTTTTAAGTTTATGGATAGCCAGGGGCATGCTCCAACACTAAGACATAATTTACAAACAAAGCATTTCTGTTAGTAAGTCTGCCAGATCATATGCAGTAGGGAAGACCAGGGATTTTCTCTTAAAGTGCATGAATTAAACCATTTTCCTGTCCTTTTAAGCATTCAAAATGTAAAAAGTACTTTTGGGTGTCAGGAAAAAGTATGGAGTAGAAAGTACATTATTGTCAAAAGTAAAGGTTGTAAAAGTTGTCCAAAATATAAATAGTAAAGTAAAGTACAGATACCCAAAAAACTATTTAAGTATTACTTTCAAGTATTTTTACTTAAGTACTTTACACCACTGTCTAGACTATCTGATTCAGTGATTTCCTCTACATCGTCTAGGCCTCCTGATTCAGTGATTTCCTCTACATTGTCCAGGCCTCCTGATTCAGTGATTTCCTCTACATTGTCCAGGCCTCCTGATTCAGTGATTTCCTCTACATCGTCTAGGCCTCCTGATTCAGTGATTTCCTTTACATCGTCTAGGCCTCCTGATTCAGTGATTTCCCCTACATCGTCTAGGCCTCCTGAGTTAGTGATTTCCTCCAGATTGTCTAGACCATCCTGATTCAGTGATTACCTCTATATTGTCAGTCTGAATTACTTTCACTTAATACAAACCACAGTGGGGACAAAATGCCAGTCGAGAGAGAGGGAGAGGAGAGAGAGATGACCAGAGGGAGAGGAGAGAGAGGACGAGAGGGAGAGGAGAGAGAGATAAAAAGAGGGAGAGGAGAGAGAGATGACGAGAGGGAGAGAAGAGAGAGACAAAAAGAGGGAGAGAAGGGAAAGGAAAGGACAAGTATTAATTTGGGATTTTGCAGAAACTGACACCTCGTCTTCCGTCCTCTTACCCCCAGGCTGTATCACTTCAAACCCTCCCTCCCTCTCTCTCTCTCATAAATGTGGTCTCCATAGCAATTACCGAAGTCTTTTATCAGTCATTTCAAAGAAGGAAAATTAGACCAATTGTGTCAGGGCAGTCACTGGGCCAGAAATTGCACACTTATTGGGAGCACTTACGTCTGTGACTTTGTTCTCAGCTGATGGAGGCTATTGTTGGAGAGGACGGGGGCTTCCACAGACTGATTGGCTGTGAGCAGTGTGTGTGTGTGTGTGTGTGTGTGTGTGTGTGTGTGTGTGTGTGTGTGTGTGTGTGTGTGTGTGTGTGTGTCTGAGGAGAGTCACAGCCTCCCCCAGTTTTCTGTCTCTGTCCCAGTCTGGCTTCTGTGATTTTAGACCCTAATTGAATATACATTACAACCAGGGCTTTGTTTACAGGAGCAGACCTTTAAAGTAGAGATCAAATCATCTGCTTTTTCCCTGATAATTCATCTCAACCCACTGCTCCTCTCCATCCCTGCCCCTAGTCCCCTCTCAGTTAAAGATAATCAGAGTTTTATTTATTTATTTTCTCATTGTGGAACGTAAAAAATAGGTATCCTTATTTAATTTTTTACATTTCCAACGGTAATTTGCTTTAATTCAGTTGTATTCAGGATTACAATGCAATTGTAAATGTACAACATTGTGAATTATCCAAACTCACGTTATATAATGCATTAAAAAAGTGTACTGTAACTTATTGTTCATAAATGGTTAGTATATTCAGACATTGAATTCTAGCACCTATTGATTCTACCTCAGTAGCAGTGAAAGAATGTTAAGTCTACCTCAGTAGCAGTGAATGTTAAGTCTACCTCAGTAGCAGTGAATGTTAAGTCTACCTCAGTAGCAGTGAATGTTAAGTCTACCTCAGTAGTAGTGAATGTTAAGTCTACCTCAGTGGTAGTCAATGTTAAGTCTACCTCAGTAGCAGAGAATGTTAAGTCTACCTCAGTAGCAGTGAATGTTAAGTCTACCTCAGTAGTAGTGAATGTTAAGTCTACCTCAGTAGCAGAGAATGTTAAGTCTACCTCAGTAGCAGAGAATGTTAAGTCTACCTCAGTAGAAGAGAATGCTAAGTCTACCTCAGTAGCAGAGAATGTTACGTCTACCTCAGTAGCAGAGAATGTTACGTGTTACGTCTTCCTCAGTAGCAGAGAATGTTACGTCTACCTCAGTAGCAGAGAATGTTAAGTCTACCTCAGTAGCAGAGAATGTTACGTCTACCTCAGTAGCAGAGAATGTTAAGTCTACCTTAGTAGCAGAGAATGTTAAGTCTACTTCAGTAGCAGAGAATGTTAAGTCTACCTCAGTAGCAGAGAATGTTACGTCTACCTCAGTAGCAGAGAATGTTAAGTATATGTCTTAATCAGTTGCACTAGCCTCCTTCACCACAGGGGACATACCAACCCTGTCCATACACAGACACAAACACATGCATGCACACGCACACACACACACACACACACACACACACACACACACACACACACACACACACACACACACACACACACACACACACACACACACACACACACACACACACACAGACCTAGTCGGAGATATAATTACGTTAGGAACCAATAGGACAGCTGGGAAATCAATATGTTAAGACAGATTGAGTGGAGAGAGAGAGAGTGTGTGTGTGTGTTCAAACCGGGGTCTAATACATGTACACCAGGCCCCCATGATCGCTGGCTTATATTCATGTCATTGAGCCAGCCAGCTGATTGGGCAGCTAAGAGTGTGTCAGTGAGGAGAATTTGGGGGCTTTGCTGTAATGAAAAAGGGAATTAGCAGGCTGGACCTGCGGCCCTTTGAGATGAGGCAGATCGCTCAAGAGTTACTTCAAAATTAGACATCTATCCATGACCTGAGGACGTTGGGAAATGCCTTCAAAACCGGCCACTATGAGCAACAATCAACGCTATTACAATCAAGTAGGCTTGGGTTTTTCTAGGGTGATGTAGATTTGGGTGGCGGATGGGCATAATCCCATGACTCGAGATCAGAAGGTTGCTAGGATTTTATGGACGAGGGTGGCAGGTGGGTGTAGTCCCATCACTCTGGATCAGAAGGTTGTGTGATCAATCCCAGTGATGGACACTTGTTTAAAAACATTTTTTAAACCCTTTTCAAAATGTAGCCCTTAATTAACCAACACCAGATGTTTTGAGCAACTTCAAAATTTGACATTTGGAGCATCTTTGAAATTTGACATTTGGAGAAACGTGGATGAATGTCTAATTATGCAGTGAGACAGTGAGAGCTTGTTGTTTGAGAGATTAATACACGTTAGAGAAAAACATGGGGGTCTGGGACAGAAGAAGAGAGAGAGGGAGAGAGATGAGAGAAGTGAGAGAAAAGGAGAGAGAGATAAATACATACTAATTAGAGTGTTGATTGTTCTTGTGATTCAATATGGAAATAGAGCTCCTTCCATTAAGAGAAAGGGAAAAGCAAGAAATTATGAAAGAGAAAGAGAAAAAAGGCCAGAGTCTATTTATTTCTCTGTGATTTACTGAGGTCAGCGCTTTTATTTTCTCTGTGTCTAATTGTGGACAGAGTCCAATGATTTTCGCTGTGCCTAATTGTTGTCAGAGTCTATTAACTATATCTGTGCCTAATTGTGGTCAGAGTCTATTAACTATATCTGTGCCTAATTGTGGTCAGAGTCTATTTACTATATCTGTGCCTAATTGTGGTCAGAGTCTATTTACTATATCTGTGCCTAATTGTGGTCAGAGTCTATTTACTATATCTGTGCCTAATTGTGGTCAGAGTCTATTTACTATATCTGTGCCTAATTGTGGTCAGAGTCTATTTACTATATCTGTGCCTAATTGTGGTCAGAGTCTATTTACTATATCTGTGCCTAATTGTGGTCAGAGTCTATTTACTATATCTGTGCCTAATTGTGGTCAGAGTCTATTTACTATATCTGTGCCTAATTGTGGTCAGAGTCTATTTACTATATCTGTGCCTAATTGTGGTCAGAGTCTATTTACTATATCTGTGCCTAATTGTGGTCAGAGTCTATTTACTATATCTGTGCCTAATTGTGGTCAGAGTCTATTTACTATATCTGTGCCTAATTGTGTTCAGAGTCTATTAATTGTCTCTGTGATTTACTGAGGTCAGCGCATTTATTTTCTCTGTGCCTAATTGTGGACACAGTTCATTTATTTTCCCTGTGCCTAATTGTTGTCAGAGTCTATTAACTTTCTCTGTGCCTAATTGTGGTCAGAGCATTTATTTTCCTGTTGCCTAATTGTGATCAGAGTCAATTTATTTTCTCTGTGCCTAATTGTGGTATGACTCTATTTACTTTCTCTGTGTCTAATTGTGGTCAGAGTACATTTATTTTCCTTGTGCCTAATTGTGGTCATAGAAAATTTACTTTTTCTGTGCCTATTTGTGGTCAGAGTTTATTTACTATATCTGTTTCTAATTGTGGTAAGAGTCTATTTACTTTTTCTGTGCCTGATTGTGGTCAGAGTAGATTTATGTTCCCTGTGCCTAATTGTGGTCAGAGTAGATTTATGTTCCCTGTGCCTGATTGTGGTCAGAGTAGATTTATGTTCCCTGTGCCTAATTGTGATCAGAATCTATTAATTTTCTCTGTGATTTACTGAGGTCAGCGCATTTATTTTATCTGTGCCTAATTGTGGAAACAGTTCATTTATTTTCGCTGTGCCTAATTGTGGTCAGAGTCTATTAACATTCTCTGTGCCTGATTGTGGTCAGAGAAAATGTACTTTTTCTGTGCTATTTGTGGTAAGTCTATTTACTATATCTGTGCCTAATTGTGGGAAGAGTATATTTACTTTTTCTGTGCCTGATTGTGGTCAGAGTACATTTATTTTCCCTGTGCCTAACTGTGGTCAGAGTATATTTATTTTCTCTGTGCCTAATTGTTGTCAGAATATATTAATTTTCTCTGTGATTAATTGTGGTCAGATTATTAATTTTCTCTGTGCCTAATTTATTTTCTCTGTGCCTAAATATGATCAGAGTCTATTTCCTCTGTGCCTAATTGTGGTCATAGTCTATTTATTTTCTCTGAACCTAAATGTTGTCAGAATATATGAATTTTCTCTTTGATTATTTGAGGTCAGACTATTTATTTTCTCTGTTCCTAAATGTGGTCAGAGTCTATTAATTTTTTCTGTGATTTACTGAGGTCAGAGTCTATTAATTTTCTCTGTGATTTACTGAGGTCCGCGCATTTATTCTCTCTGTGCCTAATTGTGGTCAGAGTCAATTTTTTTTCTCTGTGCCTCATTGTGGTCAATGTCTAATTATATTCTTTGTGCTTACTTGTGGTCAGAGCCTATTTCTTTCCCCTCTGTGCCTAATGATGTTCAGTCCAATGTGTTTTTTTTCTGTGCCTAATTGTGGTCAAAGTATATTTATTTTCTCCTCTGTGCCTAATTGTGGTCAGAGTATATTTATTTTCTCCTCTGTGCCTAATTGTGGTCAGAGTATATTTATTTTCTCCTCTGTGCCTAATTGTGGTCAGAGTATATTTATTTTCTCCTCTGTGCCTAATTGTGGTCAGAGTATATTTATTTTCTCCTCTGTGCCTAATTGTGGTCAGAGTATATTTATTTTCTCCTCTGTGCCTAATTGTGGTCAGAGTATATTTATTTTCTCCTCTGTGCCTAATTGTGGTCAGAGTCTGATTATTTTCTCTGAGAAAGAGAAAAAAAATATGCTTTGACCACGAGTCTATTTATTATATCTGTGCCCATTTATTTTCTCTGTGCCTATTTGTGGTCAATGTCTAATTATATTATTTGTGCTTACTTGCGTCTATTTATTTTCTATGTGCCTAATTGTGGTCAGAATCTATTCATTTTCTCTGTGATTAATTGTGGTCAGAGTATTTATTATCTCTGTGCCTAATTGTGGTCAGGGTCTATTTACTTTCTCTGTGCCTAATTGTGGTCAGAGTTAATTTATTTTTTCTGTGCCTAATTGTTGTTAGAATCTATTCATTTTCTATGTGATCAATTGTAGTCAGAGTTAATTTATTTTTTCTGTGCCTAATTGTTGTTAGAATCTATTTATTTTCTCTGTGACTAGTTGTGGTCAGAGTTTATTTACTATCTCTGTGCATAATTGTGGTCAACATCTACTTATATTCTTTGTGCTTACTTGTGGTCAGAGTCTATTTATTTTCTTTGTGCCTAATTGTGGTCAGAGTCTGACCCAAAACCCAGACTGTATTTGTCAGTCAAGTATGAGGAAGGCTTGTGTAATTCATCATCCTTGATCCCCTCCCTCCCTCCTGCCTATAGATTGAGACCAGCAACGGCCTTCTGCCTATTTCATTCTCTGGGTTCAAATCTTAATGGTGAACCCCCAGCCTATAAATTAGGGAAGCACTCTATTGCAAGAGCTGTGTCGGAGGGGAGAGGGCGATGTGGGACGGACGGTTGTGGGTGTGTGTGTTTTTTTTATTTATTCCAATTAATGATCATTATAAGGAATATGAAACTGGGATGGTGTCAACACTGATCCTCAGAAAAACACACTGTTTCAGATGCAGAAGCAGCACATTCACAAACACACACTCAAACACACACACAAACACACACTTAAACACACACTCAAACACACACTCAAGCACAGTTTTACACCTATACTGTATATACATAAAGAAAAAGATTATGGTGAGCTTGAACTAACAATTTTTAAAAAATCTGAGTCTGAGTCAATTCAATTCTGTTTTTTAAATGTCAGCATACAGCATAATTCCAGTTGTTTTCTCTAACTGGAGGCTGATAGAAGAGGTTTTTGGCAAACTGGACAGACAGAAAGACAGGAGTGTTTGCTGACAGTGGTTCTGTTCTTGGCAGACTAGGCATCGTCCGTCACATCCATGTCTCTTTCCTTTAGTCATTTCTCTTTCCAGAGAATGAAAATGGTGAATGCAAGTCAGCCCTTTCTCTGTGGGGGAGGGGAATAGAGGACAGGAGAGATAGAAGGAAAAAAAGAGAGCGAGAAAGAGGAAGCAGGGGTGGAAGGAGGGATAAAAGGAGGGGGAGGGTGGGGGTGATGAGAGAGGGGAAGGGTTGTACCCCCATCTCTTTGGCTGTGGATGAGTGTGTATGTGCGTGTGTGTTTTATTGTGTATGCCGGCAAGTGTCTTTCTGCGTGAATACATTTGTACGTATCTGCGTGTGTGTGTGTGTGTGTGTGTGTGTGTGTGTGTGTGTGTGTGTGTGTGTGTGTGTGTGTGTGTGTGTGTGTGTGTGTGTGTGTGTGTGTGTGTGTGTGTGTGTGTGCGTGCGTGTGTGCGTGTGCGTGCGTGCGTGCGTGCGTGTGTGTGTGTGTGTGTGTGTGTGTGTGTGTGTGTGTGTATGTGAATAAAGAACCCCAAGCTCATTCCGTCCTTCAGCGGTTTCATGAAAGGCATTTAGTCAGGGACCAACCTGTTTGTGTGGGTGTGATTAGAAATGTTAGAGGTCGAAAGAGCACAGCCAGTGAGATAGTGGATGTTTCTGGTTTGATGAAAGCATCGTAGCAGAGGTCTGGTGTCCGCTTTGCTGGGAGAAGGAATACCAACAAGCTATGAATCGGTGCTTCATTATGTCTTTAGTAAAGTCAAATATATCACATAAGCAGTGGCGGTTATTTCTCTATGCTAAAGGATCATGTTCAAGGTTTGCATATCTTTTAGTCCCAGAACATTAAACCCAGCTTTTGGTCATCATTTTATACCCACAGTTCTGCAAATACACACAATTCTTATGTTAGCCATAAAAAGCCATCATTTTGGTGGTGGAAGTATCTGAGGCCGAACTAGCCATTGCTAATGTATTCTAGATCTTAAAAGCCGGGATGGAACATTTTGGATCTGAAGAATGGCTCAGGAAAAGGGATTTTTGTTTGCACTTCTATTTACAATGTGCAGGGATTCTATGTCTGAAATGTGCTGTATAAATAAAGCTTGATTTGATTTGGGATTCATTTGCACTGTACTCTAACACATTTCACGAAACACCTTCACCCTAAATCAGACACACATGCACACCCACACACAAACACATGCACATACAAACACAAACACACACAAACACGCAAAAACTCTCTGAAAGCTTCTGGGAAGAAATAATGATTTCTATTAGATTACTATTCTTAAAGTTGCACCAGAAAACACCAGAGGAAATAACACTGAGCGGCTCCTAATGTAATAACCTACCAATTAGAACAGTTATGTTGCAATAAGAGGCCTTCTCTGTGCTGCAGAGGAGAACACAACATTACCCGGCTCCTATAATGTAATAACCTGCCAATTAGAACAGTTATGTTGCAATAAGAGGCCTTCTCTGTGCTGCAGAGGAGAACACAACATTACCCGGCTCCTATAATGTAATAACCTGCCAATAAGAGGCCTTCTCTGTGCTGCAGAGGAGAACACAACATTACCCGGCTCCTATAATGTAATAACCTGCCAATTAGAGGCCTTCTCTGTGCTGCAGAGGAGAACACAACATTACCGGGATTCCATTACATTAGGAGCCGGGTAATGTTGTGTTCTCCTCTGCAGCACAGAGAAGGCCTCTAATTGGCAGGTTATTACATTATAGGAGCCGGGTAATGTTGTGTTCTCCTCTGCAGCACAGAGAAGGCCTCTTATTGCAACATAACTGTTCTAATTGGTAGGTTATTACATTATAGGAGCCGGGTAATGTTGTGTTCTCCTCTGCAGCACAGAGAAGGCCTCTTATTGCAACATAACTGTTCTAATTGGCAGGTTATTACATTATAGGAGCCGGGTAATGTTGTGTTCTCCTCTGCAGCACAGAGAAGGCCTCTAATTGGCAGGTTGAGGTAAGAACCTCCAAATTAGAACAGTTATGTTGCACTAAGAGGCCTTCTCTGTGCTTCAGAGGAAAAACAACATTACACTGAGTTCTTAATGCCATCTTGCAAGAACACCTGCAGACACACACTCATGTTTATTCTTTCATAAACAAAATGTGGTGATGATGACTAGTCTAGAAGTGTCTGAGATAGAGAGAGACAGAGAGCGAGAGAGAGAGAGAGCTAGAGAGAGAGAGAGAGACAGAGAGAGCATGAGAGAGAGAGCATGAGAGAGAGAGAGAGAGAGAGAGAGAGAGAGAGAGAGAGAGAGAGAGAGAGAGAGCTAGAGAGAGAGAGAGAGAGAGAGAGCATGAGAGAGAGAGAGAGAGAGCATGAGAGAGAGAGCTAGAGAGAGAGAGAGAGAGAGAGCATGAGAGAGAAGAGCTAGAGAGAGAGAGAGAGAGAGCTAGAGAGAGAGAGAGAGCTAGAGAGAGAGAGAGAGAGAGAGAGAGAGAGAGAGAGAGAGCATGAGAGAGAGAGCATGAGAGAGACAGAGAGCGAGAGAGAGAGAGAGAGAGAGAGAGCTAGAGAGAGAGAGAGAGAGAGAGAGAGAGAGAGAGAGAGAGCATGAGAGAGAGAGCATGAGAGAGAAAGAGTGTGTGTGTGTGCTTGCGTGTGTGTGTGTGTGTGGTGTGTATTGCACTTCAAAGAAAGGTCAGGTTCAGACATAGAGGCTAAAGGTTAGATCACTACTCCACACATAGAGAGCTGAAGGTTAGATCACTACTCCACACATAGAGAGCTAAAGGTTAGATCACTACTCCACATATAGAGAGCTGAAGGTTAGATCACTACTCCACACAGAGAGCTGAAGGTTAGATCACTACTCCACATATAGAGAGCTAAAGATTAGATCACTACTCCACACATAGAGAGCTGAAGGTTAGATCACTACTCCACACAGAGAGCTGAAGGTTAGATCACTACTCCACATATAGAGAGCTGAAGGTTAGATCACTACTCCACACATAGAGAGCTGAAGGTTAGATCACTACTCCACACATAGAGAGCTGAAGGTTAGATCACTACTCCACACATAGAGAGCTGAAGGTTAGATCACTACTCCACACATAGAGAGCTGAAGGTTAGATCACTACTCCACACATAGAGAGCTGAAGGTTAGATCACTACTCCACACATAGAGAGCTGAAGGTTAGATCACTACTCCACACGGAACACAGAGAGGGTTGGTCTCATCAAAGCCTTCCCTGGACTGAGACTAGCAGAGGTCACTAGACCGGTGACATATACATACTTACCCATGCAAACACACACACACTGAAATCAAAAGTCTTATCGAAGAATCAATGACATTACAGGAAGAAGACTATAGCTCCTACTGAAGTACTGTGAAAACTCAAAATATGTGAATTTCAAATAAATAATCAATAAAACAAGAGAAAATGATGAATAAAGTAGACAGGTCTTCTTGGTGGAAATGAAAGCTGGGAGAACGAAAGTGTTGCCTGGATTTGGACATTTTGATGATGATTTTGGACATGCCTGTAAAATGCTTTCAGGAGAAAATGTGTTAAATAACGTTAAAACATTCTACATTAATCAGAGACAGTGGTGTTCAAGGTGGACTGCAATATGACATCATCATACACAACCAGACCAGGGTGTCACAATCATTTCAGGAAGGATTTCATGCAAATACTCTTATTATGAAATAATATTTTACGTTTACATGTTATATCTTTATAAGAAACAATATCTTACATCTAAACCTCTACAAAGAAGGATTGAATAGGAAAAGTAAATATGTAGCTACATGTGTATGAGATCATGTACAGGCCAAACAATGGAATCTTTCAAGATTTTGTTTCCTTTTGTTTTATGAGCCACTGTTAAAAGCATCGCATGATGCTCCTGCTTCTATTGAAATACCAAACACAAATGCATGGCCTCCTATGTTATTTATTTAACTTCTCCAGCATGATCAATCATTTCATTTTTACTCTTGCATCTGTCCACTCCTATCAGAGTATGAAACGTCCTATTCCAAAAGCGCTGAAACAGCTAGTGTCTGGTCTTAAAACACGGTGAAGAATCATCTTTTCAGATGACTTACGTTCACTGCTGCTGTACGGACAGTGACAGGACGTTGTTATACGTTTTTGCTTACTCATCTATTTTTCAGAGGGCTGTATATAATGCTCCATTAGCTCTGGATATAGGCCCTGCCGCACCACCTGCGTGTGCGTGTGCGTGTGGGAGAGAGAGAGCTAGAGAGATATGACATGAGGTAATGTAGAGTGATGTTTAAGACCTGGGCTAGCAAGGGAGCTCTCCCTTAACTACATCTAAAGGTGGATAAAAGCTAAATGCTAAGCTAAAATCTAAGCTAAGACAATGAGATCAAAGGGGGAAGCAAAAAGCTAAGCTAAGACAATGAGACCAAAACGGAAAGCCAAAAGCGAATTGCTTTAAAATGTGGAAATCAATTAGTAAATGTGGCTCAAAGTTAAAGGAAAACTCCACAGAAAAACTATATTTTGGTAATTGTTTCATTAGTCCACTATTGATACAGTCCCAAAATGTTCTGCATGCCAGTAGTCGAGTTTCAAAATATACTGTACTTTCAAGAAGCAAAGTGTCATTTGCCACATCATGATGATGCAAAATGGTGAAGGAAAAAAAAGTTCCTTGCTAAACCTTTTGAGACTTGGAAGGTGCATGGAAAGCTAAACGATACGGTCACATAGAGAAGGGGCAGAAAATAACAAAGGTTCAGTAAGCAGCAGCCTTCTCACACCCACCCAGGGTCTCTCAGACATACTGTTTGCATAATAAACCAGCTCTCCAAGGGAGGGACCGGACCCCATTTGAATTGGCTCCTGAGAGGCCATTTTGAAAAGGCACCAGCAAATAGAAAAGCATAAATTCTTCATTTAGACTGTGTGTGTGTGTGTGTGTGTGTGTGTGTGTATCTGCGTCCGTTTGCATCCATGTGTGTGCGTGCCTGTGTGTATGTGCTAGTGCATGTATGTGTGTATGCACTGTATGTGCATGCGTGTGTGTGTATGTGCATGTGCATTTGATTGTGTGTGTCAGTGTGTGCACGTGCGTGTGTGTCCTCTAAATCCGCCAGTCCATTTATCAGGGGAAAAGGGCCTCCAAAGTGTCAGAGACTAATGGATGGAGGAGCCTCTCTCCCTCTTTGTCAGCATCCTCAGAAATTAATTAAAATAACGAATAGACAGTCTTTTTTCTCTCCAGCCTCATTTATTACAATGGTAATTGGTCCACCCCCATAGCAGGTTACATCTTACATCAAGACATTCTCATCCCCAACATTTATAATTCATGATATACTTTGTACCAAGCAAAGATGTTAAATATTTAGTGAATCACTGGCCTAAAGTTAATCACTCTTTGATAAATGCATGTGTTTTTTTTTTCTCTCTCTGTCTGTCTGTCTGTCTGTCTGTCTGTCTGTCTCTCTCTCTCTCTCTCTCTCTCTCTCTCTCTCTCTCTCTCTCTCTCTCTCTCTCTGTCTGTCTGTCTCTGTCTGTCTGTCTGTCTGTCTGTCTGTCTCTCTCTCTCTCTCTCTCTCTCTCTCTCTCTGTCTGTCTGTCTCTCTCTCTCTCTCTCTCGTTCTCCTTTTCCCCGGTCGAGAGAAAACACTCAAGGGGCTGTGTAATCTACTGTATTTTACATTTTTCTGTAGTGAATTAACATAATACAATTTAGCATAATGTATTAATTACAGTGCTTTGTTAAGTGCTACATTCTATCTCTCTGAAACAAGCTATTATCTCTGAACTTCATAAAGATTTAAATCTAATCCATTTTTAAATGAGGCTTAAACATGAATTAGCAGTTATTGTTACTAATGTCGTTCCTCATCAAGTTTATTCCTTCCACAACAATAGGCTCTTCACTAGCTCAAGATAGTAGCTCTGAGGTAGGTACAAGCCTTGCCTCAAATGTCCCTACTGGATTATATACCACTGTAACGGTTCTCTTGTGGTGAAGGAGAGTCGGACCAAAATGCAGCGTGTAGATTGCGATCCATGTTTAATCAAACAAACGTAAGACGAATAAACACAAAACAACAAACGTAACGAAAACCGAAACAGCCTATACTTGTGTCAACTAACATAGCGACAGGAACAAAGACACTAAGGACAATCACCCACACCAAACTCAAAGAATATGGCTGCCTAAATATGGTTCCCAATCAGAGACAACGATAAACACCTGCCTCTGATTGAGAATCACTTCAGACAGCCATAGACTTATCTAGAACACCCCACTAGCTACAATCCCCCATATATACACACCACATACAAAAACCCATGCCACACCCTGGCCTGACCAAATTAATAAAGATAAACACAAAATACTTCGACCAGGGCGTGACAGAACCCCCCCCTAAGGTGCGGACTCCCGAACGCACCTCAAAACAAATAGGGAGGGTCCGGGTGGGCGCCTGTCCATGGTGGCGGCTCCGGCGCGGGACGTGGACCCCACTCAATTAATGTCTTAGTCCCCTCTCCTCGCGTCCCTGGATAGTCCACCCTTGCCGCCGACCATGGCCTAGTAGTCCTCACCCAGAAACCCACTGGACTGAGGAGCAGATCGGGACTGAGGGGCAGCTCGGGACTGAGGCTGCTCGGGACTGTGGGGAAGCTCAGGAGTGAGAGGAAGCTCAGGAGTGAGAGGAAGCTCAGGCATGTAGATAAATCTACCAGATCCTGGCTGGCTGGTGGTTTCGGCGGATACTGGCCGACTGGCGGATACTGGCCGACTGGCAGATCTGGCAGATCCCGGCTGACTGGCGGATCTGGAAGAGTCTGGTTGACTGGCAGATCTGGAAGAGTCTGGTTGACTGGCAGATCTGGAAGAGTCTGGTTGACTGGCAGATCTGGAAGAGTCTGGTTGACTGGCAGATCTGGAAGAGTCTGGCTGACTGGCGGATCTGGAAGAGTCTGGCTGACTGGCGGATCTGGAAGAGTCAGGCTGACTGGCAGATCTGGAAGCTCCTTACAGACTGGCAGCTCCTTGCAGACTGGCAGCTCCGTGCAGACTGGCAGCTCCTTGCAGACTGACAGCTCTGGCTGCTCCATGCAGACTGACAGCTCTGGATGCTTCATGCAGACTGACAGCTCTGGCTGCTTCATGCAGACTGACAGCTCTGGCTGCTCCATGCAGACTGACAGCTCTGGCTGCTCCATGCAGACTGACAGCTCTGGCTGCTCCATGCAGACTGACAGCTCTGGCTGCTCCATGCAGACTGGCAGCTCTGGCTGCTCCATGCAGACTGGCAGCTCTGGCTGCGCTGAACAGGCGGGAGACTCCGACAGCGCTGTAGAGGAGGAAGGCTCTGGCTGCGCTGAACAGGCGGGAGACTCCGGCAGCGCTGGAGATGAGAAAGGCTCCGACAGCGCTGGAGAGGCGAGGCGCACTGTAGGCCTGATGCGTGGTGCTGGTACTGGACCGAGGACACGCACAGGAAGCCTGGTGCGGGGAGCTGCTACCGGAGGGCTGGGGTGTGGAGGTGGTACTGGATAGACCGGACCGTGCAGGCGCACTGGAGCTCTTGAGCACCGAGCCTGCCCAACCTTACCTGGCTCGATGCCCACTCTAGCCCGGCCGATCCGAGGAGCTGGAATATACCTCACCAGGCTATGCACCCGCACTGGGGACACCGTGCGCACCACTGCATAACACGGTGCCTGCCCGGTCTCTCTAGCCCCCCGGTAAGCACAGGGAGTTTGCGCAGGTCTCCTACCTGGCGTAGCCATACTCCCTGTGAGCCCCCCCCAATAATTTTTTGGGGCTGACTCCCGGGCTTCCATCCGCTCTGCCGTGCTAGCTCCTCATAATGCCGCCTCTCTGCTTTTGCTGCCTCCAGCTCGGCTTTGGGGCGACAATAATCTCCAGGCTGATCCCAGGGTCCTTTACCGTCCAGTTCCTCCTCCCATGTCCATTTCTCCAGGTGGTGCAACCTCTCCCACTGTAGCTGCTGCTGCTCCTGCTGCAGCTGCCTCTGTTGCCTCTTCTCCTGTTTCACCTTTGGGCGGCTACACTCCCCTGGTTTAGCCCAGGGTCCTCTCCCGTCGAGGATCTCCTCCCATGTCCAGAAATCCTTCTTACGCATCTCCTCTTTGGGCTGCTCCTGCCTGTTGACAAGCTGCTTGGTCCGTTTGTGGTGGGTGATTCTGTAACGGTTCTCTTGTGGTGAAGGAGAGTCGGACCAAAATGCAGCGTGTAGATTGCGATCCATGTTTAATCAAACAAACGTAACACGAATAAACACAAAACAATAAACGTAACGAAAACCGAAACAGCCTATACTTGTGTCAACTAACATAGCGACAGGAACAAAGACACTAAGGACAATAACCCACACCAAACTCAAAGAATATGGCTGCCTAAATATGGTTCCCAATCAGAGACAACGATCAACACCTGCCTCTGATTGAGAACCACTTCAGACAGCCATAGACTTATCTAGAACACCCCACTAGCTACAATCCCCAAATATACACACCACATACAAAAACCCATGCCACACCCTGGCCTGACCAAATAAATAAAGATAAACACAAAATACTTCGACCAGGGCGTGACAATCACTGGCAACATTTCCCTCATGCTAAAACACCCGCCGTGAACGGTGTAACTAAATCTCTGGTTAATCTACAGAGTTTGCAGTGCGTTATCTCCCAGGTATATTTGCGACAAGAAAATGTCCTGGAGAGCTACTGAATGAGCAGTCTTTTGTTCCAGCTCTACCATACTCCCATAGTAGTCTACCGTTCTCCCTTAGTAGACTACCATCCTCCCATAGTAGTCTACAATTCTCCCATAGTAGTCTACCATACTCCCATAGTAGTGTACCATTCTCACTTAGTAGTCTACCATTCTCCCATAGTAGTCTACCATTCTCCCATAGTAGTCTACCATTCTCCCTTTGCAGTCTCCCATCCTCCCATAGTAGTCTACCATTCTCCCATAGTAGTCTACCATTCTCCATAGTAGTCTACCATTCTCCCATTGTAGTCTCCCATAGTAGTCTACCATCTCCATAGTAGTCTACCATTCTCCCATAGTAGTCTACCATTATCCTGTAGTAGTCAACCATTCTCCCATTGCAGTCTACCATCCTCCCATAGTAGTCTACCATTCTCCCATAGTAGTCTACCATTCTCCGATAGTAGTCTACCATTCTCCCATAGTAGTCTACCATTATCCTATAGTAGTCAACCATTCTCCCTTTGCAGTCTGCCATCCTCCCATAGTAGTCTACCATTCTCCCATAGTAGTCTACCATTATCCTATAGTAGTCAACCATTCTCCCTTTGCAGTCTGCCATCCTCCCATAGTAGTCTACCATTCTCCCATAGTAGTCTACCATTCTCCCATAGTAGTCTACCATACTCCCATAGTAGTCTACCATTCTCCCATAGTAGTCTACCATTCTCCCATAGTAGTCTACCATTCTCCCATAGTAGTCTACCATTCTCCCATAGTAGTCTACCATTCTCCCATAGTAGTCTACCATTCTCCCATAGTAGTCTACCATTCTCCCATAGTAGTCTACCATTCTCCCATAGTAGTCTACCATTCTCCCATAGTAGTCTACCATTATCCTATAGTAGTCAACCATTCTCCCTTTGCAGTCTGCCATCCTCCCATAGTAGTCTACCATTCTCCCATAGTAGTCTACCATTCTCCGATAGTAGTCTACCATTCTCCCATAGTAGTCTACCATTCTCCCATAGTAGTCTACCATCATAGTAGTCTACCATTCTCCCATAGTAGTCTACCATACTCCCATAGTAGTCTACCATACTCCCATAGTAGTGTACCATTCTCCTATAGTAGTCTACCATCCTCCCATAGTAGTCTACCATTATCCCATAGTAGTCTACCATTCTCCTATAGTAGTCTACCATTCTCCCATAGTAGTCTACCATTCTCCCATAGTAGTCTACCATTATCCTATAGTAGTCAACCATTCTCCCTTTGCAGTCTGCCATCCTCCCATAGTAGTCTACCATTCTCCCATAGTAGTCTACCATTCTCCCATAGCAGTCTACCATTCTCCGATAGTAGTCTACCATTCTCCCATAGTAGTCTACCATTATCCTATAGTAGTCAACCATTCTCCCTTTGCAGTCTGCCATCCTCCCATAGCAGTTTACCATTCTCCCATAGTAGTCTACATTACTCCCATCTCCCATAGTAGTCTACCATACTCCCATAGTAGTCTACCATTCTCCCATAGTAGTCTACCATACTCCCATAGTAGTCTACCATACTCCCATAGTAGTCTACCATTCTCCCATAGTAGTCTACCATTCTCCCATAGTAGTCTACCATTCTCCCATAGTAGTCTACCATTCTCCCATAGTAGTCTACCATTCTCCCATAGTAGTCTACCATTCTCCCATAGTAGTCTACCATTCTCCCATAGTAGTCTACCATTCTCCCATAGCAGTCTACCATTCTCCGATAGTAGTCTACCATTCTCCCATAGTAGTCTACCATTATCCCATAGTAGTCAACCATTCTCCCTTTGCAGTCTGCCATCCTCCCATAGTAGTCTACCATTCTCCCATAGTAGTCTACCATTCTCCCATAGTAGTCTACCATTCTCCCATAGTAGTCTACCATTCTCCCATAGTAGTCTACCATTCTCCCATAGTAGTCTACCATTCTCCCATAGTAGTCTACCATACTCCCATAGTAGTCTACCATACTCCCATAGTAGTCTACCATTCTCCCATAGTAGTCTACCATTCTCCCATAGTAGTCTACCATACTCCCATAGTAGTCTACCATACTCCCATAGTAGTCTACCATTCTCCCATAGTAGTCTACCATTATCCTATAGTAGTCTACCATTATCCTGTAGTAGTCAACCATTCTCCCTTTGCAGTCTGCCATCCTCCCATAGTAGTCTACCATTCTCCCATAGCAGTCTACCATTCTCCGATAGTAGTCTACCATTCTCCCATAGTAGTCTACCATTATCCTATAGTAGTCAACCATTCTCCCTTTGCAGTCTGCCATCCTCCCATAGTAGTCTACCATTCTCCCATAGTAGTCTACCATTCTCCGATAGTAGTCTACCATTCTCCCATAGTAGTCTACCATTCTCCCATAGTAGTCTACCATACTCCCATAGTAGTCTACCATTCTCAAATAGTAGTCTACCATTCTCCCATAGTAGTCTACCATTCTCCGATAGCAGTATACCATTCTCCGATAGTAGTCTACCATTCTCCCATAGTAGTCTACCATTATTCCTATAGGAGTCAACCATTCTGCCTTTGCAGTCTGCCATTCTCCCATAGTAGTCTACCATTATCCTCTAGTCGTCAACCATTCTCCCTTTGCAGTCTGCCATCCTCCCATAGTAGATGACCATTCTCCGATAGCAGTCTACCATACTCCCATAGTAGTCTAACATACTCCCATAGTAGTCTACCATACTCCCATAGTAGTCTACCATTCTCCCATAGTAGTCTACCATACTCCCATAGGAGTCTACCATTCTCCCATAGTAGTCTACCATTCTCCGATAGCAGTCTACCATTCTCCGATAGCAGTCTACCATTCTCCCATAGTAGTCTACCATTCTCCCATAGTAGTCTACCATTCTCCCATAGCAGTCTACCATTCTCCGATAGTAGTCTACCATTCTCCCATAGTAGTCTACCATTATCCCATAGTAGTCAACCATTCTCCCTTTGCAGTCTGCCATTCTCCCATAGTAGTCGAGAATTCTCCCATCGTAGTCTACCATTCTCCTATAGTATTCTACCATTCTCCCATAGTAGATTACAATACTCCCATAGTAGTCTACACTCTCCCATAGTAGTCTACCATACTCCCATAGTAGTCTACCATTCTCCCATAGTAGTCTACCATTCTCCCATAGTAGTCTACCATTCTCCCATAGTAGTCTACCATTCTCCCATAGTAGTCTACCATTATCCTATAGTAGTCAACCATTCTCCCTTTGCAGTCTGCCATCCTCCCATAGTAGTCTACCATTCTCCCATAGTAGTCTACCATTCTCCCATAGTAGTCTACCATTCTCCCATTGTAGTCTACCATTCTCCCATAGTAGTCTACCATTATCCTATAGTAGTCAACCATTCTCCCTTTGCAGTCTGCCATCCTCCCGTAGTAGTCGACCATTCTCCCATAGTAGTCTACAATTCTCCCATAGTAGTCTACCATACTCCCATTGTAGTCTACCATTCTCCCATAGTAGTCTACCATACTCCCATAGTAGTCTACCATACTCCCATAGTAGTCTACCATTCTCCCATAGTAGTCTACCATTCTCCCATAGTAGTCTACCATTCTCCCATAGTAGTCTACCATTCTCCCATAGTAGTCTACCATTCTCCCATAGTAGTCTACCATTCTCCTATAGTAGTCTACCATCCTCCCATAGTAGTCTACCATTCTCCCATAGTAGTCTACCATTATCCTATAGTAGTCAACCTTTCTCCCTTTGCAGTCTGCCATCCTCCCATAGTAGTCTACCATTATCCTATAGTAGTCAACCATTCTCCCATAGTAGTCTGCCATCCTCCCATAGTAGTCTACCATTCTCCCATAGTAGTCTACCATTATCCTATAGTAGTCAACCATTCTCCCTTTGCAGTCTGCCATCCTCCCATAGTAGTCTACCATTCTCCCATAGTAGTATACCATTATCCTATTGTAGGCAACCATTCTCCCTTTGCAGTCTGCCATTCTCCCATAGTAGTCTACCATTCTCCGATAGCAGTCTACCATTCTCCGATAGTAGTCTACCATTCTCCCAAATTAGTCTACCATAGTCTACCATACTCCCATAGTAGTCTACCATTCCCATAGTAGTCCCATAGTAGTCTACCATTCTCCCATAGTAGTCTACCATTCTCCCATAGTAGTCTACCATTCTCCCATAGTAGTCTACCATTATCCTATAGTAGTCAACCATTCTCCCTTTGCAGTCTGCCATCCTCCCATAGTAGTCTACCATTCTCCCATAGTAGTCTACCATTCTCCATAGTAGTCTACCATTCTCCCATAGTAGTCTACCATTCTCCCATAGTAGTCTACCATTACCCCATAGTAGTCTACCATTCTCCCATAGTAGTCTGCCATTCTCCCATAGTAGTCTACCATCCCCATAGTAGTCTACCATTCTCCCATAGTAGTCTACCATTCTCCCATAGTAGTCTACCATTCTCCCTTTGTAGTCTACCATCTCCCATAGTAGTCTACCATTCTCCCATAGTAGTCTACCATTCTCCCATAGTAGTCTACCATTATCCCATAGTAGTCACCATTCTCCCTTAGTCTAGTCCTCCCATAGTAGTCTACCATTCTCCGATAGTAGTCTACCATTCTCCCATAGTAGTCTACCATTCTCCCATAGTAGTCTACCATACTCCCATAGTAGTCTACCATTCTCCCATAGTAGTCTACCATACTCCCATAGTAGTCTACCATTCTCCCATAGTAGTCTACCATTCTCCCATAGTAGTCTACCATTCTCCCATAGTAGTCTACCATTCTCCTATAGTAGTCTACCATTCTCCCATAGTAGTCTACCATTCTCCCATAGTAGTCTATACTCTCCCATAGTAGATGACCATTCTCCGATAGCAGTCTACCATTCTCCGATAGTAGTCTACCATACTCCCATAGTAGTCTAACATACTCCCATAGTAGTCTACCATACTCCCATAGTAGTCTACCATTCTTCATAGTAGTCTACCATTTTCTGATAGTAGTCTACCATTCTCCCATAGTAGTCTACCATTATCCTATAGTAGTCAACCATTCTCCCTTTGCAGTCTGCCATCCTCCCATAGTAGTCTACCATTCTCCCATAGTAGTCTACCATTATCCTATAGTAGTCAACCATTCTCCCTTTGTAGTCTACCATTCTCCCATAGTAGTCTACCATACTCCCATAGTAGTCTACCATTCTCCCATAGTAGTCTACCATTCTCCCATAGTAGTCTACCATTCTCCCATAGTAGTCTACCATTCTCCCATAGTAGTCTACCATTCTCCCATAGTAGTCTACCATTCTCCCATAGTAGTCTACCATTATCCTATAGTAGTCAACCATTCTCCCTTTGCAGTCTGCCATCCTCCCATAGTAGTCTACCATTCTCCCATAGTAGTCTACCATACTCCCATAGTAGTCTACCATACTCCCATAGTAGTCTTCCATTCTCCCATAGTAGTCTACCATTATCCTATAGTAGTCAACCATTCTCCCTTTGCAGTCTGCCATCCTCCCGTAGTAGTCGACCATTCTCCCATAGTAGTCTCCAATTCTCCCATAGTAGTCTAACATACTCCCATAGTAGTCTACCATTCTCCCATAGTAGTCTACCATTCTCCCATAGTAGTCTACCATTCTCCCATAGTAGTCTACCATTCTCCCATAGTAGTCTACCATTCTCCCATAGTAGTCTACCATTCTCCCATAGTAGTCTACCATTCTCCCATAGTAGTCTACCATTCTCCCATAGTAGTCTACCATTCTCCGATAGTAGTCTACCATTCTCCGATAGCAGTCTACCATTCTCCGATAGTAGTCTACCATTCTCCCATAGTAGTCTACCATTATCCTATAGTAGTCAACCATTCTCCCTTTGCAGTCTGCCATCCTCCCATAGTAGATGACCATTCTCCGATAGCACTCTACCATTCTCCGATAGTAGTCTACCATACTCCCATAGTAGTCTAACATACTCCCATAGTAGTCTACCATACTCCCATAGTAGTCTACCATTCTCCCATAGTAGTCTACCATTATCCTATAGTAGTCTACCATTATCCTATAGTAGTCTACCATTCTCCCATAGTAGTCTACCATTCATTCTCCCATAGTAGTCTACCATACTCCCATAGTAGTCTACCATTCTCCCATAGTAGTCTACCATACTCCCATAGTAGTCTACCATTAGTAGTCTACCATCCCATAGTAGTCTACCATTCTCCCATAGTAGTCTACCATTCTCCCATAGTAGTCTACCATACTCCCATAGTAGTCTACCATACTCCCATAGTAGTCTACCATTCTCCCATAGTAGTCTACCATTCTCCATAGTAGTCTTCCATACTCCCATAGTAGTCTACCATTCTCCCATAGTAGTCTACCATTATCCTATAGTAGTCAACCATTCTCCCTTTGCAGTCTGCCATCCTCCCCATAGTAGTCTACCATTCTCCCATAGTAGTCTAGTAGTCTACCATTCTCCCATAGTAGTCTACCATTCTCCCATAGTAGTCTACCATTCTCCCATAGTAGTCCCATTCTCCCATAGTAGTCTACCATTATCCTATAGTAGTCAACCATTCTCCCTTTGCAGTCTGCCATCCTCCCATAGTAGTCTCTCCCATAGTAGTCTACCATTCTCCCATAGTAGTCTACCATTCTCCCATAGTAGTCTACCATTCTCCCATAGTAGTCTACCATTCTCCCATAGTAGTCTACTACATATACCCATAGTAGTCTACCATATAGTAGTCTACCATTCTCCCATAGTAGTCTACCATTCTCCCATAGTAGTCTACCATTCTCATAGTAGTCTACCATTCTCCCATAGTAGTCTACCATTCTCCCATAGTAGTCTTCCCCTTTGCAGTCTGCCATCCTCCCATAGCAGTTTACCATTCTCCAATAGTAGTCTACCATTATCCTCTAGTAGTCAACCATTCTCCCTTTGCAGTCTGCCATCCTCCCATAGTAGATGACCATTCTCCCATAGTAGTCTACCATTCTCCCATAGTAGTCTACCATACTCCCATAGTAGTCTACCATTCTCCCATAGTAGTCTACCATCTCCCATAGTAGTCTCCCATAGTCTAGTAGTCCCATTCTCCCATAGTAGTCTACCATTCTCCCATAGTAGTCTACCATTCTCCCATAGTAGTCTACCATTCTCCCATAGTAGTCTACCATTCTCCCATAGTAGTCTACCTCCCATAGTAGTCTACCATACTCCCATAGTAGTCTACCATACTCCCATAGTAGTCTACCATACTCCCATAGTAGTCTACCATTCCCCATAGTAGTCTACCATTCTACTCCCATAGTAGTCTACCATTCTCCCATAGTAGTCTACCATTCTCCCATAGTAGTCTACCATTCTCCCATAGTAGTCTACCATTATCCTATAGTAGTCAACCATTCTCCCTTCGCAGTCTGCCATACTCCCATAGTAGTCTACCATTCTCCCATAGTAGTCTACCATTCTCCCATAGTAGTCTACCATACTCCCATAGTAGTCTACCATTCTCCCATAGTAGTCTACCATTATCCTATAGTAGTCAACCATTCTCCCTTTGCAGTCTGCCATCCTCCCATAGTAGTCTACCATTCTCCCATAGTAGTCTACCATTCTCCTATAGTAGTCTACCATTCTCCCATAGTAGTCTACCATTCTCCCATAGTAGTCTACCATTCTCCCATAGTAGTCTACCATTCTCCCATAGTAGTCTACCATTCTCCCATAGTAGTCTACCATTCTCCCATAGTAGTCTACCATTCTCCCATAGTAGTCTACCATTCTCCCATAGTAGTCTACCATACTCCCATAGTAGTCTACCATTCTCCCATAGCAGTCTACCATACTCCCATAGTAGTCTACCATTCTCCCATAGTAGTCTACCATTACCATCCCATAGTAGTCTACCATTATCCTATAGTCACCATTCTCCCTTTGCAGTCTGCCATCCTCCCATAGTAGATGACCATTCTCCCATAGTAGTCTACCATTCTCCGATAGTAGTCTACCATAGTAGTCCCATAGTAGTCTACCATTCTCCCATAGTAGTCTACCATTCTCCCATAGTAGTCTACCATTCTTCCATAGTAGTCTACCATTCTCCCATAGTAGTCTACCATCCCATAGTAGTCTACCATTCTCCCATAGTAGTCTACCATACTCCCATAGTAGTCTAACATACTCCCATAGTAGTCTACCATACTCCCATAGTAGTCTACCATACTCCCATAGTAGTCTCTCCCATAGTAGTCTACCATCCCATAGTAGTCTACCATTCTCCCTTTGTAGTCTGCCATTCTCCCATAGTAGTCTACCATTCTCCCAGTCTAGTAGTAGTCTACCATTCTCCCATAGTAGTCTACCATTCTCCCATAGTAGTCTACCATACTCCCATTGTAGTCTACCATTCTCCCATAGTAGTCTACCATACTCCCATAGTAGCCTACCATTCTCCCATAGTAGTCTACCATTCTCCCATAGTAGTCTACCATTCTCCCATAGTAGTCTCCATTCTCCGATAGTAGTCTACCATTCTCCCATAGTAGTCAACCATTCTCCCTTTGCAGTCTGCCATCCTCCCATAGTAGTCTACCATTCTCCCATAGTAGTCTACCATTAGTAGTCAGTACCATAGTAGATCCCCGATATAGTAGTCTACCATTCTCCCATTGTAGTCTACCATCCTCCCATAGTAGTCTACCATTCTCCCATAGTAGTCTACCATTCTCCCCATTCTCCCATAGTAGTCTACCATTCTCCCATAGTAGTCTACCATTATCCCATAGTAGTCTACCATTCTCCCATAGTAGTCTACCATTCTCCCATAGTAGTCTACCATTTCCATCCCATAGTAGTCTACCATTATCCTCTAGTCGTCAACCATTCTCCCTTTGCAGTCTGCCATCCTCCCATAGTAGATGACCATTCTCCGATAGCAGTCTACCATTCTCCGATAGTAGTCTACCATACTCCCATAGTAGTCTACCATTCTCCCATAGTAGTCTACCATACTCCCATAGTAGTCTACCATACTCCCATAGTAGTCTACCCTTCTCCCAAAGTAGTCTACCATTCCCAAATACTAGTCTACCATTCTCACATAGTAGTCTACCATTCTCCCATAGTAGTCTAGTCTACCATCTCCCATAGTAGTCTACCATACTCCCATAGTAGTCTACCATCCCATAGTAGTCTACCATTCTCCCATAGTAGTCTACCATTCTCCCATCTCCATACTCCCATAGTAGTCTACCATTCTCCCATAGTAGTCTACCATTATCCTATAGTAGTCAACCATTCTCCCTTTGCAGTCTGCCATCCTCCCATAGTAGTCTACCATTCTCCCATAGTAGTCTACCATTCTCCCATAGTAGTCTACCATACTCCCATAGTAGTCTACCATACTCCCATAGTAGTCTACCATTCTCCCATAGTAGTCTACCATACTCCCATAGTAGTCTACCATTATCCTATAGTAGTCAACCATTCTCCCTTTGCAGTCTGCCATCCTCCCATAGTAGTCTACCATTCTCCCATAGTAGTCTACAATTCTCACATAGTAGTCCCATATCCCATAGTAGTCTACCATTCTCCCATAGTAGTCTACCATACTCCCATAGTAGTCTACCATTCTCCCATAGTAGTCTCCCATAGTAGTCTACCATTCTCCCATAGTAGTCTACCATTCTCCCATAGTAGTCTACCATTCTCCCATAGTAGTCTACCATTCTCCCATAGTAGTCTACCATTCTCCCATAGTAGTCAACCATTCTCCCTTTGCAGTCTCCATCCTCCCATAGCAGTTTACCATTCTCCCATAGTAGTCTACCATTATCCAATAGTAGTCAACCATTCTCCCTTTGCAGTCTGCCATCCTCCAATAGTAGATGACCATTCTCCGATAGCAGTCTACCATTCTCCGATAGTAGTATACCATTCTCCCATAGTAGTCTACCATTCTCCCATAGTAGTCTACCATTCTCCCATAGTAGTCTACCATTCTCCGATAGAAGTCTACCATTCTCCGATAGTAGTCTACCATTCTCCCATAGTAGTCTACCATACTCCCATAGTAGTCTACCATACTCCCATAGTAGTCTACCATTCTCAAATAGTAGTCTACCATTCTCCCATAGTAGTCTACCATTCTCCGATAGCAGTATACCATACTCCCATAGTAGTCTACCATTCTCCCATATCCCATATAGTAGTCAACCATTCTCCCTTTGCAGTCTGCCATCCTCCCGTAGTAGTCTACCATTCTCCCATAGTAGTCTACCATTCTCCCATAGTAGTCTACCATTCTCCCATAGTAGTCTACCATTCTCCCATAGTAGTCTACCATTCTCCCATAGTAGTCTACCATAGTAGTCCCATAGTAGTCTACCATTCTCCCATAGTAGTCTACCATTCTCCCATAGTAGTCTACCATTCTCCGATAGCAGTCTACCATTCTCCGATAGTAGTCTACCATTCTCCCATAGTAGTCATAGTAGTCTACCATTCTCCCATAGTAGTCTACCATTATCCTCTAGTAGTCAACCATTCTCCCATCCTCCCATAGTAGTCTACCATTCTCCCATAGTAGTCTACCATTATCCCATAGTAGTCAACCATTCTCCCTTTGTAGTCTGCCATCCTCCCATAGTAGTGACCATTCTCCCATAGTAGTCTACCATTCTCCCATAGTAGTCTACCATTCTCCTTATCCTATAGTAGTCTACCATTCTCCCTTAGTAGTCTACCATTCTCCCATAGTAGTTTACCATTCTCCATAGTAGTCTACCATTATCCTCTAGTAGTCAACCATTCTCCCTTTGCAGTCTGCCATCCTCCCATAGTAGTCTACCATTCTCCGATCCATAGTAGTCTACCATTCTCCCATAGTAGTCTACCATTCTCCCATAGTAGTCTACCATACATAGTAGTCTACCATACTCCCATAGTAGTCTACCATACTCCCATAGTAGTCTACCATACTCCAGTAGTCTACCATTCTCCCATAGTAGTCTACCATTCTCCCATAGTAGTCTACCATATCTCCCATAGTAGTCTACCATTCTCCCATAGTAGTCTACCATTCTCCCATAGTAGTCTACCATATAGTAGTCTACCATTCTCCCATAGTAGTCTACCATTCTCCCATAGTAGTAGTCTACCATTCTCCCATAGTAGTCTACCATTCTCCCATAGTAGTCTACCATTATCTCCCATTCTCCCTTTGCAGTCTGCCATCCTCCCATAGTAGTCTACCATTCTCCCATAGTAGTCTACCATTCTCCCATAGTAGTCTACCATTCTCCCATAGTAGTCTACCATTCTCTACCATTCTCCCATAGTAGTCTACCATTCTCCCATAGTAGTCTACCATAGTAGTCCCATAGTAGTCTACCATTCTCCCATAGTCTACCATATCCTATAGTAGTCAACCATTCTCCCTTTGCAGTCTGCCATCCTCCCGTAGTAGTCTTCTCCCATAGTAGTCTACATTCTCCCATAGTAGTCTACCATACTCCCATAGTAGTCTACCATTCTCCCATAGTAGTCTACCATCTACTCCCATAGTAGTCTACCATTCTCCCATAGTAGTCTACCATTCTCCCATAGTAGTCTACCATTCTCCCATAGTAGTCTACCATTCTCCCATAGTAGTCTACCATTCTCCCATAGTAGTCTACCATTCTCCCATAGTAGTCTACCATTCTCCCATAGTAGTCTACCATCCTCCCATAGCCCATTCTCCCATAGTAGTCTACCATAGTCTACCATTCCCATAGTAGTCAACCATTCTCCCTTTGCAGTCTGCCATTCCCATAGTAGTCTGACCATTCTCCGATAGTAGTCTACCATTCTCCGATAGTAGTCTACCATTCTCCCCTACCATACTCCCATAGTAGTCTACCATTCTCCCATAGTAGTCTACCATTATCTCAACCATTCTCCCTTTGCAGTCTGCCATCCATAGTAGTCCATTCTCCATAGTAGTCTACCATTATCCTCTAGTAGTCAACCATTCTCCCTTTGCAGTCTGCAGTCCCATAGTAGATGACCATTCTCCGATAGCAGTCTACCATTCTCCCATAGTAGTCTACCATTCTCCCATAGTAGTCTACCATACTCCCATAGTAGTCTACCATTCTCCCATAGTAGTCTACCATACTCCCATAGTAGTCTACCATTCTCCCATAGTAGTCTACCATTCTCCCATAGTAGTCTACCATTCTCCCATAGTAGTCTCCCATCTACCATCTCCCATAGTAGTCTACCATTCTCCCATAGTAGTCTTCTCCCTTTGCAGTCTGCCATTCTTACCATTCTCCATAGTAGTCTACCATTATCCTCAGTAGTCAGTCTGCCATCCTCCCATAGTAGATGACCATTCTCCGATAGCAGTCTACCATTCTCCGTAGTCTAGTAGTCTACCATACTCCCATTGTAGTCTACCATTCTCCCATAGTAGTCTACCATTCTCCCATAGTAGTCTACCATTCTCCCATAGTAGTCTACCATTCTCCCATAGTAGTCTACCATTCTCCCATAGTAGTCTACCATTCTCCCATAGTAGTCTACCATTAGTAGTCTACCATTCTCCTTTGTAGTCTACCATTCTCCCATAGTAGTCTATAGTATCTACTCTCCCATAGTAGTCTACCATTCTCCCATAGTAGTCTACCATTCTCCCATAGTAGTCTACCATTCTCCCATAGTAGTCCCATTCTCCTATAGTAGTCTACCATTCTCCCTTTGCAGTCTGCCATCCTCCCGTAGTAGTCTACCATTCTCCCATAGTAGTCTACCATTCTCCCATAGTAGTCTACCATTCTCCCATAGTAGTCTACCATTCTCCCATAGTAGTCTACCATTCTCCCATAGTAGTCTACCATTCTCCCATAGTAGTCTACCATTCTCCCATAGTAGTCTAGTAGTCTACCATTCTCCGATAGTAGTCTACCATTCTCCCATAGTAGTCTACCATTCTCCCATAGTAGTCTGCCAGTCTGCCATCCTCCCATAGTAGTCTACCATTCTCCCATAGTAGTCTACCATTATCCTCTAGTCGTCAACCATTCTCCCTTTGCAGTCTGCCATCCTCCCATAGTAGTGACCATTCTCCGATAGCAGTCTACCATTCTCAGTCTACCATAGTCTACTCCCATAGTAGTCTACCATTCTCCCATAGTAGTCTACCATTATCCTATAGTAGTCAACCATTCTCCCTTTGCAGTCTGCCATCCTCCCATAGTAGTCTACCATTCTCCCATAGTAGTCTACCATTATCCTATAGTAGTCAACCATTCTCCCTTTGCAGTCTGCCATTCTCCCATAGTAGTCGAGAATTCTCCCATCGTAGTCTACCATTCTCCTATAGTAGTCTACCATTCTCCCATAGTAGTCTATCATTCTCCCATAGTAGTCTACCATTCTCCCATAGTAGTCTACCATACTCCCATAGTAGTCTACCATACTCCCATAGTAGTCTACCATTCTCCCATAGTAGTCTACCATTCTCCCATAGTAGTCTACCATTCTCCCATAGTAGTCTACCATACTCCCATAGTAGTCTACCATACTCCCATAGTAGTCTACCATTCTCCCATAGTAGTCTACCATTCTCCCATAGTAGTCTACCATTCTCCCATAGTAGTCTACCATTCTCCCATAGTAGTCTACCATTATCCATAGTAGTCAACTCTCCTTTGCAGTCTGCCATCCTCCCATAGTAGTCTACCATTCTCCCATAGTAGTCTACCATTCTCCCATAGTAGTCTACCATACTCCCATAGTAGTCTACTTCTCCCATAGTCTACCATTCTCCCATAGTAGTCTACCATTCTCCCATAGTAGTCTACCATTATCCTATAGTAGTCAACCATTCTCCCTTTGCAGTCTGCCATCCTCCCATAGTAGTCTACCATTCTCCCATAGTAGTATACCATTATCCTATTGTAGTCAACCATTCTCCCATAGTAGTCTACCATTCTCCCATAGTAGTCTACCATTCTCCCATAGTAGTCTACCATTCTCCCATAGTAGTCTACCATTCTCCCATAGTAGTCTACCATTCTCCGATAGCAGTCTACCATTCTCCGATAGTAGTCTACCATTCTCCCATAGTAGTCTACCATTATCCTATAGTAGTCAACCATTCTCCCTTTGCAGTCTGCCATCCTCCCATAGCAGTTTACCATTCTCCAATAGTAGTCTACCATTATCCTCTAGTCATCAACCATTCTCCCTTTGCAGTCTGCCATCCTCCCATAGTAGATGACCATTCTCCGATAGCAGTCTACCATTCTCCGATAGTAGTCTACCATACTCCCATAGTAGTCTAACATACTCCCATAGTAGTCTACCATACTCCCATAGTAGTCTACCATTCTTCATAGTAGTCTACCATTTTCTGATAGTAGTCTACCATTCTCCCATAGTAGTCTACCATTCTCCCATATAGTCTAGTAGTCTACATACTCCCATAGTAGTCTACCATACTCCCATAGTAGTCTACCATACTCCCATAGTAGTCTACCATTCTCCCATAGTAGTCTACCATTATCCTATAGTAGTCTACCATTCTCCCTTTGCAGTCTACCATTCTCCCATAGTAGTCTACCATTCTCCCATAGTAGTCTACCATTCTCCCATAGTAGTCTACCATACTCCCATTGTAGTCTACCATTCTCCCATAGTAGTCTACCATTCTCCCATAGTAGTCTACCATTCCCATAGTAGTCTACCATTCTCCCATAGTAGTCTACCATTCTCCCATAGTAGTCTACCATTCTCCCATAGTAGTCTACCATTCTCCCATAGTAGTCTACCATTAGTATAGTAGTCAACCATTCTCCCTTTGCAGTCTGCCATCCTCCCATAGTAGTCTACCATTCTCCATAGTAGTCTACCATTATCCTCTCCCATTCTCCCTTTGCAGTCTGCCATAGTCCTCCCATAGTAGTCTACCATTCTCCGATAGTAGTCTACCATTCTCCCATAGTAGTCTACCATTCTCCCATAGTAGTCTACCATTCTCCCATAGTAGTCTACCATTCTCCCATAGTAGTCTTCTCCCTTTAGCAGTCTGCCATTCTCCGATAGTAGTCTACCATTCTCCCATAGTAGTCTACCATTATCCTATAGTAGTCAACCATTCTCCCTTTGCAGTCTGCCATCCTCCCATAGTAGATGACCATTCTCCGATAGCACTCTACCATTCTCCGATAGTAGTCTACCATACTCCCATAGTAGTCTAACATACTCCCATAGTAGTCTACCATACTCCCATAGTAGTCTACCATTCTCCCATAGTAGATTACAATACTCCCATAGTAGTCTACACTCTCCCATAGTAGTCTACCATTCTCCCATAGTAGTCTACCATTCTCCCATAGTAGTCTACCATTATCCTATAGTAGTCAACCATTCTCCCTTTGCAGTCTGCCATCCTCCCATAGTAGTCTACTATTCTCCCATAGTAGTCTACCATTCTCCGATAGCAGTCTACCATTCTCCCATAGTAGTCTACCATACTCCCATAGTAGTCTAACATACTCCCATAGTAGTCTACCATTCTCCCTTTGCAGTCTGCCATCCTCCCATAGTAGTCTTCTCCCATAGTAGTCTACCATTCTCCCATAGTAGTCTACCATTCTCCCTTTGCAGTCTGCCATTCTCCCCCCATAGTAGTCTACCATTCTCCCTTTGCAGTCTACCATTCTCCCATAGTAGTCTACCATTCTCCCATAGTAGTATACCATTATCCTATTGTAGTCAACCATTCTCCCTTTGCAGTCTGCCATTCTCCCATAGTAGTCGAGAATTCTCCCATCGTAGTCTACCATTCTCCTATAGTAGTCTACCATTCTCCCATAGTAGATTACAATACTCCCATAGTAGTCTACACTCTCCCATAGTAGTCTACCATACTCCCATAGTAGTCTACCATTCTCCCATAGTAGTCTACCATACTCTCCATAGTAGTCTACCATACTACCATTCTCCATAGTAGTCTACCATTCTCCCATAGTAGTGTACCATTCTCCTATAGTAGTCTACCATCCTCCCATAGTAGTCTACCATTATCCCATAGTAGTCTACCATTCTCCTATAGTAGTCTACCATCCTCCCATAGTAGTCTACCATTCTCCCATAGTAGTCTACCATTATCCTATAGTAGTCAACCTTTCTCCCTTTGCAGTCTGCCATCCTCCCATAGTAGTCGACCATTCTCCCATAGTAGTCTACAATTCTCCCATAGTAGTCTACCATTCTCCCATAGTAGTCTACCATTCTCCCATAGTAGTCTACCATACTCCCATAGTAGTCTAACATACTCCCATAGTAGTCTACCATTCTCCCATAGTAGTCTACCATTCTCCCATAGCAGTCTACCATTCTCCGATAGTAGTCTACCATTCTCCCATAGTAGTCAACCATTATCCTATAGTAGTCAACCATTCTCCCTTTGCAGTCTGCCATCCTCCCATAGTAGTCTACCATTCTCCCATAGTAGTCTACCATTCTCCCATAGTAGTCTACCATACTCCCATAGTAGTCTACCATTCTCCCATTCTCTACCATTATCCTATAGTAGTCAACCATTCTCCCTTTGCAGTCTGCCATCCTCCCATAGTAGTCTACCATTCTCCCATAGTAGTCTACCATTCTCCCATAGTAGTCTCCCATATTGTAGTCTACCATTCTCCCATAGTAGTCTACCATACTCCCATAGTAGTCTACCATACTCCCATAGTAGTCTACCATTCTCCCATAGTAGTCTACCATTCTCCCATAGTAGTCTACCATTCTCCCATAGTAGTCTACCATTCTCCGATAGTAGTCTACCATTCCCATAGTAGTCAACCATTCTCCCTTTGCAGTCTGCCATCCTCCCATAGTAGTTTACCATTCTCCAATAGTAGTCTACCATTATCCTCTATCTACCATTATCCTATAGTAGTCAACCATTCTCCCTTTGCAGTCTGCCATCCTCCCATAGTAGATGACCATTCTCCCATAGTAGTCTACCATTCTCCCATAGTAGTCTACCATATAGTAGTCTCCCTCCCATAGTAGTCTACCATTCTCCCATAGTAGTCTACCATTCTCCCATAGTCTCCATATCTTAGTCCCATAGTAGTCTACCTCCCATAGTAGTCTACTCCCCATAGTAGTCTACCATTCTCCCATCATAGTCTACATAGTAGTCTCCCAAAGTAGTCTACCATAGTAGTCTACCATACTCCCATAGTAGTCTACCATATAGTAGTCTACCATAGTAGTCTACCATACTCCCATAGTAGTCTACCATACTCCCATAGTAGTCTACCATTCTCCCATAGTAGTCTACCATTCTCCCATAGTAGTCTACCATACTCCCATAGTAGTCTACCATACTCCCATAGTAGTCTACCATTCTCCCCCATAGTAGTCTACCATTCTCCATAGTAGTCTTCCAGTAGTCTACCATTCTCCCATAGTAGTCTACCATTATCCTATAGTAGTCAACCATTCTCCCTTTGCAGTCTGCCATCCTCCCAGTAGTCGACCATTCTCCCATAGTAGTCTACCATTCTCCCATAGTAGTCTACCATTATCCTATAGTAGTCAACCATTCTCCCTTTGCAGTCTGCCATCCTCCCATAGTAGTCTACCATTCTCCCATAGTAGTATACCATTATCCTATTGTAGTCAACCATTCTCCCTTTGCAGTCTGCCATTCTCCCATAGTAGTCGAGAATTCTCCCATCGTAGTCTACCATTCTCCTATAGTAGTCTACCATTCTCCCATAGTAGATTACAATACTCCCATAGTAGTCTACACTCTCCCATAGTAGTCTACCATACTCCCATAGTAGTCTACCATTCTCCCAAAGTAGTCTACCATTCTCCCATAGTAGTCTACCATTCTCCCATAGTAGTCTACCATTCTCCCATAGTAGTCTACCATTCTCCCATAGTAGTCTACCATTCTCCGATAGCAGTCTACCATTCTCCGATAGTAGTCTACCATTCTCCCATAGTAGTCTACCATTATCCTATAGTAGTCAACCATTCTCCCTTTGCAGTCTGCCATCCTCCCATAGTAGATGACCATTCTCCGATAGCACTCTACCATTCTCCGATAGTAGTCTACCATACTCCCATAGTAGTCTACCATTCTCCCATAGTAGTCTACCATTCTCCCATAGTAGTCTACCATTCTCCCATAGCAGTCTGCCATCCTCCCATAGTAGTCTACCATTCTCCCATAGTAGTATACCATTATCCTTTTGTAGTCAACCATTCTCCCTTTGCAGTCTACCATACTCCCATAGTAGTCTACCATTCTTCCATAGCAGTCTACCATTCTCCCATAGTAGTCTACCATACTCCCATAGTAGTCTAACATACTCCCATAGTAGTCTAACATACTCCCATAGTAGTCTACCATACTCCCATAGTAGTCTACAATTCTCCCATAGTAGTCTACCATTATCCTATAGTAGTCTACCATTCTCCCATAGTAGTCTACCATACTCCCATAGTAGTCTAACATTCTCCGATAGCAGTCTACCATTCTCCGATAGCAGTCTACCATTCTCCGATAGTAGTCTACCATTCTCCCATAGTAGTCTACCATTCTCCCATAGTAGTCTACCATTCTCCCATAGTAGTCTACCATTATCCCATAGTAGTCAACCATTCTCCCTTTGCAGTCTGCCATTCCTCCCATAGTAGTAGTCTACCATTCTCAAATAGTAGTCTACCATTCTCCCATAGTAGTCTACCATTCTCCGATAGCAGTATACCATTCTCCGATAGTAGTCTACCATTCTCCCATAGTAGTCTACCATTATTCCTATAGGAGTCAACCATTCTGCCTTTGCAGTCTGCCATTCTCCCATAGTAGTCTACCATTATCCTCTAGTCGTCAACCATTCTCCCTTTGCAGTCTGCCAACCTCCCATAGTAGTTGACCATTCTCCCATAGTAGTCTACCATTCTCCTATAGTAGTCTACCATTCTTCCATAGCAGTCTACCATTCTCCCATAGTAGTCTACCATACTCCCATAGTAGTCTACCATACTCCCAGAGTAGTCTACACTCTCCCATAGCAGTCTACCATTCTCCCATAGTAGTCTACCATACTCCCATAGTAGTCTACCATTCTCCCATCGTAGTCTACCATACTCCCATAGTAGTCTACCATACTCCCATAGTAGTCTACCATTCTCCCATAGTAGTCTACCATTCTCCCATAGTAGTCTACCATTCTCCCATCGTAGTCTACCATTCTCCCATCGTAGTCTACCATACTCCCATAGTAGTCTACCATACTCCCATAGTAGTCTACCATACTCCCATAGTAGTCTACCATACTCCCATAGTAGTCTACCATTATCCTATAGTAGTCAACCATTCTCCCTTTGCAGTCTGCCATCCTCCCATAGTAGTCTACTATTCTCCCATAGTAGTCTACCATTCTCCGATAGCAGTCTACCATTCTCCCATAGTAGTCTACCATACTCCCATAGTAGTCTAACATACTCCCATAGTAGTCTACCATACTCCCATAGTAGTCTACCATACTCCCATAGTAGTCTACCATACTCCCATAGTAGTCTACCATACTCCCATTGTAGTCTACCATACTCCCATAGTAGTCTACCATACTCTCATAGTAGTCTACCATTCTCCCATAGTAGTCTGCCATTATCCTATAGTAGTCAACCATTCTCCCTTTGCAGTCTGCCATCCTCCCGTAGTAGTCGACCATTCTCCCATAGTAGTCTACAATTCTCACATAGTAGTCTTCCATACTCCCATTGTAGTCTACCATTCTCCCATAGTAGTCTACCATTATCCTATAGTAGTCAACCATTCTCCCTTTGCAGTCTGCCATCCTCCCGTAGTAGTCGACCATTCTCCCATAGTAGTCTACCATACTCCCATTGTAGTCTACCATTCTCCCATAGTAGTCTACCATACTCCCATAGTAGTCTACCATACTCCCATAGTAGTCTACCATTCTCCCATAGTAGTCTACCATTCTCCCATAGTAGTCTACCATTCTCCCATAGTAGTCTACCATTCTCCGATAGTAGTCTACCATTCTCCCATAGTAGTCTACCATTATCCTATAGTAGTCAACCATTCTCCCTTTGCAGTCTGCCATCCTCCCATAGTAGTCTACCATTCTCCCATAGTAGTATACCATTATCCTATTGTAGTCAACCATTCTCCCTTTGCAGTCTGCCATTCTCCCATAGTAGTCTACCAATCTCCCATAGTAGTCTACCATTCTCCGATAGTAGTCTACCATACTCCCATAGTAGTCTACCATACTCCCATAGTAGTCTACCATTCTCCCATAGTAGTCTACCATTCTTCCATAGCAGTCTACCATTCTCCCATAGTAGTCTACCATTCTCCCATAGTAGTCTACCATTCTCCCATCGTAGTCTACCATTCTCCCATAGTAGTCTACCATACTCCCATAGTAGTCTACCATACTCCCATAGTAGTCTACCATACTCCCATAGTAGTCTACCATACTCCCATAGTAGTCTACCATTATCCTATAGTAGTCAACCATTCTCCCTTCGCAGTCTGCCATACTCCCGTAGTAGTCGACCATTCTCCCATAGTAGTCTACAATGCTCACATAGTAGTCTTCCATCCTCCCATAGTAGTCTACCATTCTCCCATAGTAGTCTACCATTCTCCCATAGTAGTCTACCATTCTCCCATAGTAGTCTACCATTCTCCCATAGTAGTCTACCATTCTCCCATAGTAGTCTACCATTCTCCCATAGTAGTCTACCATTCTCCTCCGATAGTAGTCTACCATTCTCCCATAGTAGTCAACCATTCTCCCTTAGCAGTCTACCATTCTCCGATAGTAGTCTACCATTCTCCCATAGTAGTCAACCATTATCCTATAGTAGTCAACCATTCTCCCTTTGCAGTCTGCCATCCTCCCATAGTAGATGACCATTATCCGATAGCACTCTACCATTCTCCGATAGTAGTCTGCCATCCTCCCATAGTAGTCTACCATTCTCCCATAGTAGTCTACCATTATCCTATAGTAGTCAACCATTCTCCCTTTGCAGTCTGCCATCCTCCCATAGTAGTCTACCATTCTCCCATAGTAGTATACCATTATCCTATTGTAGTCAACCATTCTCCCTTTGCAGTCTGCCATTCTTCCATAGTAGATGACCATTCTCCGATAGTAGTCTACCATTCTCCCATAGTAGTCTACCATTCTCCCATAGTAGTCTACCATACTCCCATAGTAGTCTACCATTCTCCCATAGTAGTCTACCATACTCCCATAGTAGTCTACCATACTCCCATAGTAGTCTACCATACTCCCATAGTAGTCTACCATTCTCCCATAGTAGTCTACCATTCTCCCATAGCAGTCTACCATTCTCCCATAGTAGTCTACCATACTCCCATAGCAGTCTACCATTCTCCCATCATAGTCTAACATACTCCCATAGTAGTCTACCATACTCCCAAAGTAGTCTACCATTCTCCCATAGTAGTCTACCATACTCCCATTGTAGTCTACCATTCTCCCATAGTAGTCTACCATACTCCCATAGTAGTCTACCATTCTCCCATAGTAGTCTCCATTCTCCCATAGTAGTCTACCATTAGTCTCCCCATAGTAGTCTACCATTCTCCCATTTAGTCTAGTCCTATAGTAGTCAACCATTCTCCCTTTGCAGTCTGCCATCCTCCCATAGTAGTCTGCCATCCTCCCGTAGTAGTCTACCATTCTCCCATAGTAGTCTACCATACTCCCATTGTAGTCTACCATTCTCCCATAGTAGTCTACCATACTCCCATAGTAGTCTACCATACTCCCATAGTAGTCTACCATTCTCCCATAGTAGTCTACCATTCTCCCATAGTAGTCTACCATTCTCCGATAGCAGTCTACCATTCTCCGATAGTAGTCTACCATTCTCCCATAGTAGTCTACCATTATCCTATAGTAGTCAACCATTCTCCCTTTGCAGTCTGCCATCCTCCCATAGTAGTCTACCATTCTCCCATAGTAGTCTACCATTCTCCGATAGTAGTCTACCATACTCCCATAGTCTACCATCTCCCATAGTAGTCTACCATTATCCTATAGTAGTCTACCATTCTCCCTTTGCAGTCTGCCATCCTCCCATAGTAGTCTACCATCCTCCCGTAGTAGTCGACCATTCTCCCATAGTAGTCTACCATACTCCCATTGTAGTCTACCATTCTCTCATAGTAGTCTACCATAAACCCATAGTAGTCTACCATACTCCCATAGTAGTCTACCATTCTCCCATAGTAGTCTACCATTCTCCCATAGTAGTCTACCATTCTCCGATAGCAGTCTACCATTCTCCCATAGTAGTCTACCATTATCCTGTAGTAGTCAACCATTCTCCCTTTGCAGTCTGCCATCCTCCCATAGCAGTTTACCATTCTCCAATAGTAGTCTACCATTATCCTCTAGTCGTCAACCATTCTCCTTTTGCAGTCTGCCATCCTCCCATAGTAGATGACCATTCTCCGATAGCACTCTACCATTCTCCCATAGTAGTAGTCTACCATACTCCCATAGTAGTCTACCATTCTCCCATAGTAGTCTACCATACTTCCATAGCAGTCTACAATTCTCCCATAGTAATCTACCATACTCCCATAGTAGTCTACCATTCTCCCATCATAGTCTAACATACTCCCAAAGTAGTCTAACATACTCCCATAGTAGTCTACCATACTCCCATAGTAGTCTACCATACTCCCATAGTAGTCTACCATTCTCCCATAGTAGTCTACCATTATCCTATAGTAGTCAACCATTCTCCCTTTGCAGTCTGCCATCCTCCCGTAGTAGTCGACCATTCTCCCATAGTAGTCTACCATACTCCCATTGTAGTCTACCATTCTCCCATAGTAGTCTACCATACTCCCATAGTAGTCTACCATACTCCCATAGTAGTCTACCATTCTCCCATAGTAGTCTACCATTCTCCCATAGTAGTCTACCATTCTCCGATAGCAGTCTACCATTCTCCGATAGTAGTCTACCATTCTCCCATAGTAGTCTACCATTCTCCCTTTGCAGTCTGCCATCCTCCCATAGCAGTTTACCATTCTCCAATAGTAGTCTACCATTATCCTCTAGTAGTCAACCATTCTCCCTTTGCAGTCTGCCATCCTCCCATAGTAGATGACCATTATCCGATAGCACTCTACCATTCTCCGATAGTAGTCTGCCATCCTCCCATAGTAGTCTACCATTCTCCCATAGTAGTCTACCATTATCCTATAGTAGTCAACCATTCTCCCTTTGCAGTCTGCCATCCTCCCATAGTAGTCTACCATTCTCCCATAGTAGTATACCATTATCCTATTGTAGGCAACCATTCTCCCTTTGCAGTCTGCCATTCTCCCATAGTAGTCTACCATTCTCCGATAGCAGTCTACCATTCTCCGATAGTAGTCTACCATTCTCCCATAGTAGTCTACCATACTCCCATAGTAGTCTACCATTCTCCCATAGTAGTCTACCATTCTGCCATAGCAGTCTACCATACTCCCTTAGTAGTCTACCATACTCCCATAGTAGTCTACCATACTCCCATAGTAGTCTACCATTCTCCCATCGTAGTCTACCATTCTCCCATAGTAGTCTACCATACTCCCATAGTAGTCTACCATACTCCCATAGTAGTCTACCATACTCCCATTGTAGTCTACAATTCTCACATAGTAGTCTTCCATACTCCCATTGTAGTCTACCATTCTCCCATAGTAGTCTACCATTATCCTATAGTAGTCAACCATTCTCCCTTTGCAGTCTGCCATCCTCCCGTAGTAGTCGACCATTCTCCCATAGTAGTCTACAATTCTCCCATTGTAGTCTACCATTCTCCCATAGTAGTCTACCATACTCCCATAGTAGTCTACCATACTCCCATAGTAGTCTACCATTCTCCCATAGTAGTCTACCATTATCCTATAGTAGTCAACCATTCTCCCTTTGCAGTCTGCCATCCTCCCATAGTAGTCTACCATTCTCCCATAGCAGTCTACCATTCTCCCATAGTAGTCTACCATACTCCCATTGTAGTCTACCATTCTCCAATAGTAGTAGTCTACCATAGTAGTCTCCCATAGTAGTCTACCATTCTCCCATAGTAGTCTTCCCCATAGTAGTCTACCATTCTCCGATAGTAGTCTACCATTCTCCGATAGTAGTCTACCATTCTCCCATAGTAGTCTACCATTATCCTAAAGTAGTCAACCATTCTCCCTTTGCAGTCTGCCATCCTCCCATAGTAGTTTACCAATCTCCCATAGTAGTCTACCATTATCCTCTAGTCGTCAACCATTCTCCCTTTGCAGTCTGCCATCCTCCAATAGTAGATGACCATTCTCCGATAGCAGTCTACCATACTCCCATAGTAGTCTAACATACTCCCATAGTAGTCTACCATACTCCCATAGTAGTCTACCATTCTCCCATAGTAGTCTACCATACTCCCATAGGAGTCTACCATTCTCCCATAGTAGTCTACCATACTCCCATAGTAGTCTACCATTCTCCCATAGTAGTCTACCATAGTAGTCTTAGTCTACCATACTCCCAAAGTAGTCTACCATACTCCCATAGTAGTCTACCATTCTCCCATAGTAGTCTACCATACTCCCATAGTAGTCTACCATACTCCCATTGTAGTCTACCATTCTCCCATAGTAGTCTACCATTATCCTATAGTAGTCAACCATTCTCCCTTTGCAGTCTGCCATCCTCCCGTAGTAGTCGACCATTCTCCCATAGTAGTCTACAATTCTCCCATAGTAGTCTACCATACTCCCATTGTAGTCTACCATTCTCCCATAGTAGTCTACCATACTCCCATAGTAGTCTACCATACTCCCATAGTAGTCTACCATTCTCCCATAGTAGTCTACCATTCTCCCATAGTAGTCTACCATTCTCCGATAGCAGTCTACCATTCTCCCATAGTAGTCTACCATTCTCCCATAGTAGTCAACCATTCTCCCTTTGCAGTCTGCCATCCTCCCATAGTAGTTTCTCCCAATAGTAGTCTACCATTCCAATAGTAGTCTACCATTATCCTCATAGTAGTCTACCATTCTCCCTTTGCAGTCTGCCATCCTCCCATAGTAGTCTACCATTCTCCGATAGTAGTCTACCATTCTCCGATAGTAGTCTACCATACTCCTACATTGTAGTCTACCATTCTCCCATAGTAGTCTACCATTATCCTGTAGTAGTCAGCAGTCTGCCATCCTCCCATAGCAGTTTACCATTCTCCAATAGTAGTCTACCATTATCCTCTAGTCGTCAACCATTCTCCCTTTGCAGTCTGCCATCCTCCCATAGTAGATGACCATTCTCCGATAGCACTCTACCATTCTCCGATAGTAGTCTACCATACTCCCATAGTAGTCTAACATACTCCCATAGTAGTCTATCATACTCCCATAGTAGTCTACCATTCTCCCATAGCAGTCTACCATTCTCTGATAGTAGTCTACCATTCTCCCATAGTAGTCTACCATTATCCTATAGTAGTCAACCATTCTCCCTTTGCAGTCTGCCATCCTCCCATAGTAGATGACCATTCTCCGATAGCACTCTACCATTCTCCGATAGTAGTCTACCATACTCCCATAGTAGTCTAACATACTCCCATAGTAGTCTACCATACTCCCATAGTAGTCTACCATTATCCTATAGTAGTCAACCATTCTCCCTTTGCAGTCTGCCATCCTCCCATAGTAGTCTACTATTCTCCCATAGTAGTCTACCATTCTCCGATAGCAGTCTACCATTATCCTATAGTAGTCAACCATTCTCCCTTTGCAGTCTGCCATCCTCCCATAGTAGTCTACCATTCTCCCATAGTAGTCTACCATTCTCCCATAGTAGTCTACCATTATCCCATAGTAGTCTACCATTCTCCCTTTGCAGTCTGCCATCCTCCCATAGTAGTCTGACCATTCTCCGATAGTAGTCTACCATTCTCCCATAGTAGTCTACCATACTCCCATAGTAGTCTAACATACTCCCATAGTAGTCTACCCCATAGTAGTCTACCATATAGTAGTCTCCCATAGTAGTCTACCATTCTCCCATAGTAGTCTACCATTCTCCGATAGCAGTCTACCATTCTCCGATAGTAGTCTACCATTCTCCCATAGTAGTCTACCATTATCCTATAGTAGTCAACCATTCTCCCTTTGCAGTCTGCCATCCTCCCATAGCAGTTTACCATTCTCCAATAGTAGTCTACCATTATCCTCTAGTCGTCAACCATTCTCCCTTTGCAGTCTGCCATCCTCCCATAGTAGATGACCATTCTCCGATAGCAGTCTACCATTCTCCGATAGTAATCTACCATACTCCCATTGTAGTCTACCATTCTCTCATAGTAGTCTAACATACTCCCATAGTAGATTACAATACTCCCATAGTAGTCTACAATCTCCCATAGTAGTCTACCATTCTCCCATAGTAGTCTACCATTCTCCCATAGTAGTCTACCATTCTCCCATAGCAGTCTACCATTCTCCCATAGTAGTCTACCATACTCCCATAGTAGTCTACCATACTCCCATAGTAGTCTACCATACTCCCATAGTAGTCTACCATACTCCCATAGTAGTCTACCATACTCCCATAGTAGTCTACCATACTCTCATAGTAGTCTACCATTCTCCCATAGTAGTCCCATATAGTAGTCTACCATACTCCCATAGTAGTCTACCATTCTCCATAGTAGTCTCCCATAGTAGTCTACCATACTCCCATAGTATCTACCATACTCCCATAGTCTACAATTCTCACATAGTAGTCTTCCATACTCTACCATAGTAGTCCATTGTAGTCTACCATTCTCCCATAGTAGTCTACCATTATCCTATAGTAGTCAACCATTCTCCAGTCTGTCATCCTCCCGTAGTAGTCTACCATTCTCCCATAGTATTCTACCATTCTCCCATAGTAGTCTAACATACTCCCATAGTAGTCTACCATACTCCCATAGTAGTCTCCCCTTCTCCCATAGTAGTCTACCATGTTCCCATAGTAGTCTGCCATCCTCCCATAGTAGTCTATCATTCTCCTATAGTAGTCTACCATACTCCATTAGTAATCTACCATCCTCTCATGTTGTATCCTGTCTTTATGCTCATCATGTCTTTCTGCCTGAAAGATAGAAAGGGAGACTTTCCCACAAATAATCTCAAGAAACAGACAAGATATACAGATTTCCTCCCTCATTCCTTATTTCCTTTCTTCCCTCCCTCCCTGTGGTGCCATTCAGCAAACAGAATGCACCTCTCTCTTTTACTCTCTCTCTCTGCAGCTCGAAGAGACTTTCTCTATTTTTCACCTTTCCCTCCACTTTTTTTTGCCTTTTCCTCTTTCCTTCCACCTCTCTCTCTCTCTCTCTCTCGCTCCCTTCCTCTCTCTCCCTCTCTCTCTCCCTTCCTCTCCCTCTCTCTCTCTCTCCATCACATCTACCCCTTTCTCCATTTTTCTCTTCCTCCATCTCTCACTGACACTCTCTTTCTCTCTCTAAACCTGATGTTTAATTCATCACTCGTTTCCATCATCTCAGCGCCTCGTCCCTCTCTCTGTCAGGTAAACAATGAGTTTTTGATGTGAATAATTTAACGTGTGTACGGCAAGCGCCAGCACCAACGCTACCCACGCTGCACTGCACCACATCTCTGTCATTAAGACAACTGATTTCCCACTAGATTACCTCTCCTCCTCTCTCTCCCTCTCTGTCTTTCCAGCTCTCCCCTTCTCTCTCTGGCAGTAGTGAATAGAGTGTTTTAAGACTAAATGAGGCAGTGGCAGTAGTGAAGAGAGAAAGAGGAAGGAAGAGAAAGAGAGAGCAGGTGAATGACAGAGAGAGAAGGTTGGAGAAAGAGAGAGCAGGTGAATGACAGAGAGAGGGGGTTGGAGAAAGAGAGAGCAGGTGAATGACAGAGAGAGGGGGTTGGAGAAAGCTTGAGCAGGTGAATGAGAGAGGGGTTGGAGAAAAAGGGAGCAGGTGAATGACAGAGAAAGAGGGTTTGAGAAAAGAGAGAGCAGGTGAATGACAGAGAGAGGGGTTGGAGAAAGAGAGAGCAGGTGAATGACAGAGAGAGGGGTTGGAGAAAGAGAGAGCAGGTGAATGACAGAGAGAGGGGGGTTAAAGAGAGAGAGGTGAATGACAGAGAGAGGGGGTTGGAGAAAGAGAGAGAGAGGTGAATGACAGAGAGAGGGGGTTGGAGAAAGAGAGAGCAGGTGAATGACAGAGAAAGAGGAAGGAAGAGAAAGAGAGAGCAGGTGAATGACAGAGAGAGGGGTTTGGAGAAAGAGAGAGCAGGTAAATGACAGAGAGAGGGGGTTGGAGGAAGAGAGCAGGTGAATGACAGAGAAAGAGGAAGGAAGAGAAAGGGAGAGCAGGTGAATGACAGAGAGAGGGGGTTGGAGAAAGAGACAGCAGGTAAATGACAGAGAGAGGGGATTGGAGAAAGAGAGCAGGTGAATGACAGAGAGAGGGGGTTGGAAAAGAGGAAGGAAGAGAAAGAGGGGGTTGGAGAAAGAGACAGCAGGTGAATGACAGAGAGAGGGGGTTGGAGAAAGAGAGAGCAGGTAAATGACAGAGAGAGGGGGTTGGAGAAAGAGAGAGCAGGTGAATGACAGAGAGAGGGGGTTGGAGAAAGAGACAGGTGAATGACAGAGAAGAGGGGGAGAAAGAGAGAGCAGGTGAATGACAGAGAGGGGGGTTGGAGAAAGAGAGAGCAGGTGAATGACAGAGAGTGGGGGTTGGAGAAGGAGAGAGCAGGTGAATGACAGAGAGAGGGGTTGGAGAAAGAGAGAGCAGGTGAATGACAGAGATAGGGGGTTGGAGGAAGAGAGAGCAGGTGAATGACAGAGAGAGGGAGGGGGTTGGAGAAAGAGAGAGCAGGTGAATGACAGAGAGGGGGTTGGAGAAAGAGAGAGCAGGTGAATGACAGAGATAGGGGTTGGAGTAAGAGAGAGCAGGTGAATGACAGTGAGAGGGGTTTGGAGAAAGAGAGAGCAGGTGAATGACAGAGATAGGGGGTTGGAGGAAGAGAGAGCAGGTGAATGACAGAGAGAGGGGGTTGGAGGAAGAGAGCAGGTGAATGAGAGAGGCGGTTGGAGAAAGAGAGAGCAGGTGAATGACAGAGAGGGGGTTTGAGAATGAGAGAGCAGGCGAACGACAGAGAGGGGGTTGGAGAAAGAGAGAGCAGGTGAATTACAGAGAGAGTGGGTTGGTTAAAGAGAGAGCAGGTGAATGACAGAGAGAGGGGGTTGGAGAAAGCTTGAGCAGGTGAATGAGAGAGGGGTTGGAGAAAAAGAGAGCAGGGGAATGACAGAGGGGGGTTGGAGAAAGAGAGAGCAGGTGAATGACAGAGAGGGGGTGGAGAAAGAGCAGGTGAATGACAGAGAGAGGGGGTTGTAGAAAGAGAGATCAGGTGAATGACAGAGAGAGGGGGTTGGAGAAAGAGAGAGCAGGTGAATGACAGAGAGAGGGGGTTGGAGAAAGAGAGAGTAGGTGAATGACAGAGAGAGGGGGTTGGAGAAAGAGAGAGCAGGTGAATGACAGAGAGAGGGGGTTGGAGAAAGAGAGAGCAGGTGAATGACAGAGAGAGGGGGTTGGAGAAAGAGAGAGCAGGTGAATGACAGAGAGAGGGGGTTGGAGGAAGAGAGCAGGTGAATGACAGAGAAAGAGGATGAAGAGGAAGAGAGAGCAGGTGAATGACAGAGAGGGGGTTGGAGAAAGCGAGAGCAGGCGAATGACAGAGAGAGGGGTTTGAGAAAGAGAGAGCAGGTGAAGGACAGAGAGAGGGGGTTGGAGAAAGAGAGAGCAGGTGAATGACAGAGAGAGGGGGTTGGAGAAAGAGAGAGCAGGTGAATGACAGAGAGAGGGGTTGGAGAAAGAGAGAGCAGGTGAATGACAGAGAGAAGGTTGGAGAAAGAGAGCAGGTGAATGACAGAGAGAGGGGTTGGAGAAAGAGAGAGCAGGTGAATGACAGAGAGAGAGCGTGTTGGAGAAAGAGAGAGCAGGTGAATGACAGACAGAGAGGGTGTTGGAGAAAGAGAGAGCAGGTGAATGAGAGAGGGGGTTGGAGAAAGGGAGAGCAGGTGAATGATAGAGAGTGGGTTTGAGAATGAGAGAGCAGGTGAACGACAGAGAGAGGGGGTTGGAGTAGGAGAGAGCAGGTGAATGACAGAGAGGGGGTTGGAGAAATAGAGAGCAGGTGAATGACAGAGAGAGGGGTTGGAGAAAGAGAGAGCAGGTGAATGACAGACAGAGGGTTGGAGAAAGAGAGAGCAGGTGAATTACAGAGAGAGGGGTTGGTGAAAGAGAGAGCAGGTGAATGACAGAGAGAGAGCGTGTTGGAGAAAGAGAGAGCAGGTGAATGACAGACAGAGAGCGTGTTGGAGAAAGAGAGAGCAGGTGAATGAGAGAGGGGGTTGGAGAAAGAGAGAGCAGGTGAATGACAGAGAGAGGGGGTTGGAGAAAGAGAGAGCAGGTGAATGGCAGAGAGGGAGGGGGTTTGAGAAAGAGAGAGCAGGTGAACGACAGAGAGGGGGGTTGGAGAAAGAAAGAGAGAGCAAGTGAATGACAGAGAGAGGGTTGGAGAAAGAGAGAGCAGGTGAATGACAGAGAGGGGGTTGGAGAAAGAGAGAGCAGGTGAATGACAGAGAGAGGGGGGGGTTGGAGAAAGAGAGAGCAGGTGAATGACAGAGAGAGGGGTTGGAGAAAGAGAGAGCAGGTGAATGACAGAGAGAGGGGTTGGAGAAAGAGAGAGCAGGTGAATGACAGAGAGAGGGGGTTGGAGAAAGAGAGCAGGTGAATGACAGAGAGAGGGGGGCTGGAGAAAGAGAGAGCAGGTGAATGACAGAGAGGGGGTTGGAGAAAGAGAGAGCAGGTGAATGACAGAGAGGGGGTTGGAGAAAGAGAGAGCAGGTGAATGACAGAGAGAGGGGGTTGGAGAAAGAGAGAGCAGGTGAATGACAGAGAGGGGGGTTGAGAAAGAGAGAGCAGGTGAATGACAGAGAGAGGGTTGGAGAAAGAGAGAGCAGGTGAATGACAGAGAGAGGGGGTTGGAGAAAGAGAGCAGGTGAATGACAGAGAGAGGGGTGGAAGAGAAGAGAGATGACAGGTGAATGACAGAGAGAGGGGGTGGAGAAAGAGAGAGCAGGTGAATGACAGAGAGAGAGCGTGTTGGAAAGAAAGAGAGAGCAGGTGAATGAGAGAGAGAGGGGGTTGGAGAAAGAGAGAGCAGGTGAATGACAGAGAGAGGGGGTTGGAGAAAGAGAGAGCAGGTGAATGGCAGAGAGGGAGGGGGTTGGAGAAAGAGAGAGCAGGTGAATGACAGAGAGGGGGTTGGTTAAAGAGAGAGCAGGTGAATGACAGAGAGACGGTTGGAGAAAGAGAGCAGGTGAATGAGAGAGGGGTTGGAGAAAAAGGGAGCAGGTGAATGATAGAGAGGGGGTTGTAGAAAGAGAGAGCAGGTGAATGACAGAGAGAGGGGGTTGGAGAAAGAGAGAGCAGGTGAATGACAGAGAGAGGGGTTGGAGAAAGAGAGCAGGTGAATGACAGAGAGAGGGGGTTGGAGAAAGAGAGAGCAGGTGAATGACAGAGAGAGGGGGTGGAGAAAGAGAGAGCAGGTGAATGACAGAGAGAGGGGTTGGAGAAAGAGAGAGCAGGTGAATGACAGAGAGGGGGGTGGAGAAAGAGAGAGCAGGTGAATGACAGAGAGAGGGGTTGGAGAAAGAGAGAGCAGGTGAATGACAGAGAGAGGGGGGTTGGAGAAAGAGAGAGCAGGTGAATGACAGTGAGAGGGGTTGGTGCAAGAGAGAGCAGGTGAATGACAGAGAGAGGGGGTTGGAGAAAGAGAGAGCAGGTGAATGACAGAGAGAGGGGGTTGGAGAAAGAGAGCAGGTGAATGACAGAGAGAGGGGTGGAGAAAGAGAGAGCAGGTGAATGACAGAGAGGGGGTTGGAGAAAGAGAGAGCAGGTGAATGACAGAGAGAGGGGGTTGGAGAAAGCGAGAGCAGGCGAATGACAGAGAGAGGGGTTTGAGAAAGAGAGAGCAGGTGAAGGACAGAGAGAGAGGGTTGGAGAAAGAGAGAGCAGGTGAATGACAGAGAGAGGGGGTTGGAGGAAGAGAGCAGGTGAATGACAGAGAAAGAGGAAGGAAGAGAAAGAGAGAGCAGGTGAATGACAGAGAGAGGGGGTTGGAGAAAGAGAGAGCAGGTGAATGACAGAGAGGGGGTTGGAGAAAGAGAGAGCAGGTGAATGACAGAGAGGGGGGTTGGAGAAAGAGAGAGCAGGTGAATGACAGACAGAGGGTTGGAGAAAGAGAGAGCAGGTGAATGACAGAGAGAGGGGTTGGAGAAAGAGAGCAGGTGAATGAGAGAGAGGGGTTGGAGAAAGAGAGCAGGTGAATGACAGAGAGAGGGGTTGGAAAGAGAGAGCAGGTGAATGACAGAGAGAGGGGGTTGGAGAAAGAGAGAGCAGGTGAATGACAGAGAGAGGGGGTTGGAGAAAGAGAGCAGGTGAATGAGAGAGGGGGTTGGAGAAAAGAGAGAGCAGGTGAATGACAGAGAGGGGGCTGGAGAAAGAGAGAGCAGGTGAATGACAGAGAGAGGGGGTGGAGAAAGAGAGGTGAATGACAGAGAGAGGGGGATGAGAAAGAGAGAGCAGGTGAATGACAGAGAGAGGGGGTTGGAGAAAGAGAGAGCAGGTGAATGACAGAGAGAGGGGTTGGAGAAAGAGAGAGCAGGTGAATGACAGTGAGAGGGGTTGGAGAAAGAGAGAGCAGGTGAATGACAGAGAGAGAGGGTTGGAGAAAGAGAGAGCAGGTGAATGACAGAGAGAGGGGGTTGGAGAAAGCGAGAGCAGGCGAATGACAGAGAGAGGGGTTTGAGAAAGAGAGAGCAGGTGAAGGACAGAGAGAGAGGGTTGGAGAAAGAGAGAGCAGGTGAATGACAGAGAGAGGGGGTTGGAGAAAGAGAGAGCAGGTGAATGACAGAGCGAGGGGGTTGGAGAAAGAGAGAGCAGGTGAATGACAGAGAGGGGGTTGGAGAAAGAGAGAGCAGGTGAATGACAGAGAGAGGGGTGGAGAAAGAGAGAGGGGGTGAATGACAGAGAGAGGGGGTGGAGAAAGAGAGAGCAGGTGAATGACAGAGAGAGGGGGGTTGGAGAAAGAGAGAGCAGGTGAATGACAGAGAGGGGGTTGGAGAAGAGAGAGCAGGTGAATGACAGAGAGAGGGGGTTGGAGAAAGAGAGAGGTGAATGAGAGAGGGGGTGAATGACAGAGAACGACAGAGAGGGGGCTGGAAAGAGAGAGCAGGTGAATGACAGAGAGAGGGGGTTGGAAAAGAGAGCAGGTGAATGACAGAGAGACGGGGATGGAGAAAGAGAGAGCAGGTGAATGACAGAGAGAGGGGGTTGGAGAAAGAGAGCAGGTGAATGACAGAGAGAGGGGTTGGAGAAAGAGAGAGAGCAGGTGAATGACAGAGAGGGGGGGTGGAGAAAGAGAGAGCAGGTGAATGACAGAGAGAGGGGGGTTGGAGAAAGAGAGAGCAGGTGAATGACAGAGAGAGGGGGCTTGGAGAAAGAGAGAGCAGGTGAATGACAGAGAGAGGGGGCTGGAGAAAGAGAGAGCAGGTGAATGACAGAGAGAGGGGGGTTGGAGAAAGAGAGAGCAGGTGAATGACAGAGAGAGGGAGGGGGTGGAGAAAGAGAGAGCAGGTGAATGACAGAGAGGGGTTGGAGAAAGAGAGAGCAGGTGAATGACAGAGAGAGGGGGTTGGAGAAAGAGAGAGCAGGTGAATGACAGAGAGAGGGGGTTGGAGAAAGAGAGAGCAGGTGAATGACAGAGAGAGGGGGCTTGGAGAAAGAGAGAGCAGGTGAATGACAGAGAGGGGGTTGGAGAAAGAGAGAGCAGGTGAATGACAGAGATCGAGGGGGTTGGAGAAAGAGAGAGCAGGTGAATGACAGAGAGAGGGGGTTGGAGTAGGAGAGAGCAGGTGAATGACAAAGCGAGGGGGTTGGAGAAAGAGAGAGCAGGTGAAGGACAGAGAGAGAGGGTTGGAGAAAGAGAGAGCAGGTGAATGACAGAGAGAGGGGGTTGGAGAAAGAGAGAGCAGGTGAATGACAGAGCGAGGGGGTTGGAGAAAGAGAGAGCAGGTGAATGACAGAGAGAGGGGGTTGGAGAAAGAGAGAGCAGGTGAATGACAGAGAGGGGGTGGAGAAAGAGAGAGCAGGTGAATGACAGAGAGAGGGGGTTGGAGAAAGAGAGAGCAGGTGAATGACAGAGAGAGGGGGTTGGAGAAAGAGAGAGCAGGTGAATGACAGAGAGAGGGGTTGAGAAAAGAGAGAGCAGGTGAATGACAGAGAGAGGGGGTTGGAGAAAGAGAGCAGGTGAATGACAGAGAGGGGGTTGGAGAAAGAGAGAGCAGGTGAATGACAGAGAGAGGGGTGGAGAAAGAGAGAGCAGGTGAATGACAGAGAGAGGGGGTGGAGAAAGAGAGAGCAGGTGAATGACAGAGAGAGGGGGTTGGAGAAAGAGAGAGCAGGTGAACGACAGAGAGGGGGGTTGGAGAAAGAGAGAGCAGGTGAATGACAGAGAGAGGGGTTGGAGAAAGAGAGAGCAGGTGAATGACAGAGAGAGGGGGTTGGAGAAAGAGAGAGCAGGTGAATGACAGAGAGGGGGTTGGAGAAAGAGAGAGCAGGTGAATGAGAGAGGGTTGGAGAAAGAGAGAGCAGGTGAATGACAGAGAGAGGGGTTGGTTAAAGAGAGAGCAGGTGAATGACAGAGAGAGGGGGGGGGTTGGAGAAAGAGAGAGCAGGTGAATGACAGAGAGAGGGGGGTTGGAGAAAGAGAGAGCAGGTGAATGACAGAGAGGGGGTTGGAGAAAGAGAGAGCAGGTGAATGACAGAGAGGGGGGGTTGGAGAAAGAGAGAGCAGGTGAATGACAGAGAGGGGGGCTGGAGAAAGAGAGAGCAGGTGAATGACAGAGAGAGGGGGTTGGAGAAAGAGAGAGCAGGTGAATGACAGAGAGAGGGGCTGGAGAAAGAGAGAGCAGGTGAATGACAGAGAGAGGGGGTTGGAGAAAGAGAGAGCAGGTGAATGACAGAGAGAGGGGGTTGGAGAAAGAGAGAGCAGGTGAATGACAGAGAGGGGGTTGGAGAAAGAGAGAGCAGGTGAATGACAGAGAGAGGGGGTTGGAGAAAGAGAGAGCAGGTGAATGACAGAGAGGGGGTTGGAGAAAGAGAGAGCAGGTGAATGACAGAGAGAGGGGTTGGAGAAAGAGAGAGCAGGTGAATGACAGAGAGAGGGGGTTGGAGAAAGAGAGAGCAGGTGAATGACAGAGAGGGGGGTGGAGAAAGAGAGAGCAGGTGAATGACAGAGAGAGAGGGGGAGAAAGAGAGAGCAGGTGAAGGACAGAGAGAGAGGGTTGGAGAAAGAGAGAGCAGGTGAATGACAGAGAGAGGGGGTTGGAGTAGGAGAGAGCAGGTGAATGACAAAGCGAGGTGTTTGGAGAAAGAGAGAGCAGGTGAATGACAGAAGGAGGGGGTTGGTTAAAGAGAGAGCAGGTGAATGACAGAGAAAGAGGAAGGAAGAGAAAGAGAGAGCAGGTGAATGACAGAGAGAGGGGGTTGGAGAAAGAGAGAGCAGGTGAATGACAGAGAGAGGGGGTTGGAGAAAGAGAGAGCAGGTGAATGACAGAGAGAGGGGGTTGGAGAAAGAGAGAGCAGGTGAATGACAGAGAGAGGGGGTTGGAGAAAGAGAGAGCAGGTGAATGACAGAGAGGGGGGTTGGAGAAAGAGAGAGCAGGTGAATGACAGAGAGGGGGTGAGAAAGAGAGCAGGTGAATGACAGAGAGGGGGTTGAGAAAGAGAGAGCAGGTGAATGACAGAGAGGGGGTTGGAGAAAGAGAGAGCAGGTGAATGACAGAGAGGGGGTTGGAGAAAGAGAGAGCAGGTGAATGACAGAGAGAGGGGGGTTGGAGAAAGAGAGAGCAGGTGAATGACAGAGAGAGGGGGTTGGAGAAAGAGAGCAGGTGAATGACAGAGGGGGGTGGAGAAAGAGAGAGCAGGTGAATGACAGAGAGAGGGGGTTGGAGAAAGAGAGAGCAGGTGAATGACAGAGAGAGGGGGGCTGGAGAAAGAGAGAGCAGGTGAATGACAGAGAGAGGGGGTGGAGAAAGAGAGAGCAGGTGAATGACAGAGAGAGGGGGTTGGAGAAAGAGAGAGCAGGTGAATGACAGAGAGAGGGGGTTGGAGAAAGAGAGAGCAGGTGAATGACAGAGAGAGGGGTTGGAGAAAGAGAGAGCAGGTGAATGACAGAGAGAGGGGTTGGAGAAAGAGAGAGCAGGTGAATGACAGAGAGAGGGGGTTGGAGAAAGAGAGAGCAGGTGAATGACAGAGAGAGGGGGTTGAGAAAGAGAGAGCAGGTGAAGGACAGAGAGAGGGGGGCTTGAGAAAGAGAGAGCAGGTGAATGACAGAGAGAGGGGGTTGGAGAAAGAGAGAGCAGGTGAATGACAGAGAGGGGGTTGGAGAAAGAGAGAGCAGGTGAATGACAGAGAGAGGGGTTGGAGAAAGAGAGAGCAGGTGAATGACAGAGAGAGGGGGTTGGAGAAAGAGAGAGCAGGTGAATGACAGAGAGAGGGGGTTGGAGAAAGAGAGAGCAGGTGAATGACAGAGAGAGGGGTTGGAGAAAGAGAGAGCAGGTGAATGACAGAGAGAGGGGGTTGGAGAAAGAGAGAGCAGGTGAAGGACAGAGAGAGGGGGTTGGAGAAAGAGAGAGCAGGTGAATGACAGAGAGAGGGGGGCTTGGAGAAAGAGAGAGCAGGTGAATGACAGAGAGAGGGGCTTGGAGAAAGAGAGAGCAGGTGAATGACAGAGAGAGGGGGTTGGAGAAAGAGAGCAGGTGAATGAGAGAGAGGGGTTGGAGAAAGAGAGAGCAGGTGAATGACAGAGAGGGGGTTGAGAAAGAGAGAGCAGGTGAACGACAGAGAGAGGGGGCTTGGAGAAAGAGAGAGCAGGTGAATGACAGAGAGAGGGGGTTGGAGAAAGAGAGAGCAGGTGAATGACAGAGAGGGGGGCTGGAGAAAGAGAGAGCAGGTGAATGACAGAGAGGGGGGGTTGGAGAAAGAGAGAGCAGGTGAATGACAGAGAGGGGGGGCTGGAGAAAGAGAGAGCAGGTGAATGAGAGAGGGGGTTGGAGAAAGAGAGAGCAGGTGAATGACAGAGAGGGGGTTGGAGAAAGAGAGAGCAGGTGAATGACAGAGAGAGGGGGTTGGAGAAAGAGAGAGCAGGTGAATGACAGAGAGAGGGGGTTGGAGAAAGAGAGAGCAGGTGAATGACAGAGAGAGGGGGTTGGAGAAAGAGAGAGCAGGTGAATGACAGAGAGAGGGGGTTGGAGAAAGAGAGAGCAGGTGAATGACAGAGAGGGGGTTGGAGAAAGAGAGAGCAGGTGAATGACAGAGAGGGGGAGAAGAGAAAGAGAGAGCAGGTGAATGACAGAGAGAGGGGTTGGAGAAAGAGAGAGCAGGTGAATGACAGAGAGAGGGGTTGGAGAAAGAGAGAGCAGGTGAATGACAGAGAGAGGGGCTGGAGAAAGAGAGAGCAGGTGAATGACAGAGAGAGGGGGTTGGAGAAAGAGAGAGCAGGTGAATGACAGAGAGAGGGGGGAAGGAGAAAGAGAGAGCAGGTGAATGACAGAGAGGGGGGTTGGAGAAAGAGAGAGCTGGTGAATGACAGTGAGAGGGGTTGGAGAAAGAGAGAGCAGGTGAATGACAGAGAGAGAGGGTTGGAGAAAGAGAGAGCAGGTGAATGACAGTGAGAGGGGTTGGAGAAAGAGAGAGCAGGTGAATGACAGTGAGAGGGGTTGGTGCAAGAGAGAGCAGGTGAATGACAGAGAGAGGGGGTTGGTTAAAGAGAGAGCAGGTGAATGACAGAGAGACGGGGTTGGAGGAAGAGAGCAGGTGAATGAGAGAGGGGGTTGGAGAAAGAGAGAGCAGGTGAATGACAAAGAGAGAGGGTTGGAGCAAGAGAGAGCATGTGAATGACAGAGAGAGGGGGTTGGAGTAAGAGAGAGCAGGTGAATGACAAAGCAAGGGGGTTGGAGAAAGAGAGAGCAGGTGAATGACAGAGAGAGGGGGTTGGAGAAAGAGAGAGCAGGTGAATGACAGAGAGAGGGGGTTGGAGAAAGAGAGAGCAGGTGAATGACAGAGAGGGGGTGGAGAAAGAGAGAGCAGGTGAATGACAGAGAGAGGGGGATGGAGAAAGAGAGAGCAGGTGAATGACAGAGAGAGAGGGGAACAGAGAAAGAGAGAGCAGGTGAATGAGAGAGGGGGTTGGAGAAAGAGAGAGCTGGTGAATGACAGTGAGAGGGGTTGGAGAAAGAGAGAGCAGGTGAATGACAGAGAGAGGGGGTTGGAGAAAGAGAGAGCAGGTGAATGACAGTGAGAGGGGTTGGAGAAAGAGAGAGCAGGTGAATGACAGTGAGAGGGGTTGGTGCAAGAGAGAGCAGGTGAATGACAGAGAGAGGGGGTTGGTGAAAGAGAGAGCAGGTGAATGACAGAGAGAGGGGGTTGGAGAAAGAGAGAGCAGGTGAATGACAGAGAGAGGGGGTTGGAGAAAGAGAGAGCAGGTGAATGAGAGAGAGGGGGTTGGAGAAAAGAGAGCAGGTGAATGACAGAGAGGGGGGGTTGGAGAAAGAGAGAGCAGGTGAATGACAGAGAGAGGGGGTTGGAGAAAGAGAGAGCAGGTGAACGACAGAGAGAGGGGGTTGGAAAGAGAGAGCAGGTGAATGACAGAGAGGGGGGAGAGATAGAAAGAGAGAGCAGGTGAATGACAGAGAGAGGGGGTTGGAGAAAGAGAGAGCAGGTGAATGACAGAGAGAGGGGGTTGGAGAAAGAGAGAGCAGGTGAATGACAGAGAGAGGGGCTGGAGAAAGAGAGCAGGTGAATGACAGAGAGGGGGTTGGAGAAAGAGAGAGCAGGTGAATGACAGAGAGGGGGTTGGAGAAAGAGAGAGCAGGTGAATGACAGAGAGAGGGGGTTGGAGAAAGAGAGAGAGCAGGTGAATGACAGAGAGGGGGGTTGGAGAAAGAGAGAGCAGGTGAATGACAGAGAGAGGGGGAGCAGGAGAAAGAGAGAGCAGGTGAATGACAGAGAGAGGGGGTTGGAGAAAGAGAGAGCAGGTGAATGACAGAGAGAGGGGGTTGGAGAAAGAGAGAGCAGGTGAATGACAGAGAGAGGGGTTGGAGAAAGAGAGAGCAGGTGAATGACAGACAGAGGGTTGGAGAAAGAGAGAGCAGGTGAATTACAGAGAGAGGGGTTGGTGAAAGAGAGAGCAGGTGAATGACAGAGAGAGAGCGTGTTGGAGAAAGAGAGAGCAGGTGAATGACAGAGAGAGGGTGTTGGAGAAAGAGAGAGCAGGTGAATGACAGAGAGAGGGGTTGGAGAAAGAGAGAGCAGGTGAATGACAGAGAGAGGGGGTTTGGAGAAAGAGAGAGCAGGTGAATGACAGAGAGAGGGTTGGAGAAAGAGAGAGCAGGTGAATGACAGAGAGAGGGGGTTGAGAAAGAGAGAGCAGGTGAATGACAGAGAGGGGGTTGGAGAAAGAGAGAGCAGGTGAATGACAGAGAGAGGGGTTGGAGAAAGAGAGAGCAAGTGAATGACAGAGATTGAGAGGGTTGGAGAAAGAGAGAGCAGGTGAATGACATAGAGAGGGGGTTGGAGAAAGAGAGAGCAGGTGAATGACAGAGAGAGGGAGGGGGTTGGAGAAAGAGAGAGCAGGTGAATGACAGAGAGGGGTTTGGAGAAAGAGAGAGCAGGTGAATGACAGAGAGAGGGGGTTGGAGAAAGAGAGAGCAGGTGAATGAGAGAGAGAAAGGGGGTGGAGAAAGAGAGAGCAGGTGAAAGAGACAGAGAGAGAGAGGGGGGAGAAAGAGAGAGCAGGTGAATGACAGAGAGAGGGGGTTGGAGAAAGAGAGAGCAGGTGAATGACAGAGAGAGGGGGTTGGAGAAAGAGAGAGAGGTGAATGACAGAGAGAGGGGGGAAAAGAGAGAGCAGGTGAATGACAGAGAGAGGGGGTTGGAGAAAGAGAGAGCAGGTGAATGACAGAGAGAGGGGGTTGGAGAAAGAGAGAGCAGGTGAATGACAGAGAGAGGGGGTTGGAGAAAGAGAGAGCAGGTGAATGACAGAGAGAGGGGGTTGGAGAAAGAGAGAGCAGGTGAATGACAGAGAGAGGGTTGGAGAAAGAGAGAGCAGGTGAATGACAGAGAGAGGGGGTTGGAGAAAGAGAGAGCAGGTGAATGACAGAGAGAGGGGGTGGAGAAGAGAGAGCAGGTGAATGACAGAGAGAGGGGGTTGGAGAAAGAGAGAGCAGGTGAATGACAGAGAGGGGTTGGAGAAAGAGAGAGCAGGTGAATGACAGAGAGGGGTTGGAGAAAGAGAGAGCAGGTGAATGACAGAGAGAGGGGGTTGGAGAAAGAGAGAGCAGGTGAATGACAGAGAGGGGGGGTTGGAGAAAGAGAGAGCAGGTGAATGACAGAGAGAGGGGGTTGGAGAAAGAGAGAGCAGGTGAATGACAGAGAGAGGGGGTTGGAGAAAGAGAGAGGTGAATGACAGAGAGAGGGTGAATGAATGACAGAGAGAGGGGTTGGAGAAAGAGAGAGCAGGTGAATGACAGAGAGAGGGGGCTGGAGAAAGAGAGAGCAGGTGAATGACAGAGAGGGGGGCTGGAGAAAGAGAGAGCAGGTGAATGACGAGAGAGGGGGTTGGAGAAAGAGAGAGCAGGTGAATGACAGAGAGAGGGGGTTGGAGAAAGAGAGAGCAGGTGAATGACAGAGAGGGGGTTGGTTAAAGAGAGAGCAGGTGAATGACAGAGAGAGGGGGTTGGAGAAAGAGAGAGCAGGTGAATGACAGAGAGAGGGGGTTGGAGAAGGAGAGAGCAGGTGAATGACAGAGAGGGGGTTGGAGAAAGAGAGAGCAGGTGAATGACAGAGAGAGGGGTTGGAGAAAGAGAGCAGGTGAATGACAGTGAGAGGGGGTGGAGAAAGAGAGAACAGGTGAATGACAGAGAGAGAGGGTTGGAGAAAGAGAGAGCAGGTGAATGACAGAGAGAGGGGGTTGGAGAAAGCGAGAGCAGGCGAATGACAGAGAGAGGGGTTTGAGAAAGAGAGAGCAGGTGAAATGACAGAGAGAGGGGTTGGAGAAAGAGAGAGCAGGTGAATGACAGAGAGAGGGGTTGGAGAAAGAAGAGCAGGTGAATGAGAGAGAGGGGGTGGAGAAAGAGAGCAGGTGAATGACAGAGAGGGGGTTGGAGAAAGAGAGAGCAGGTGAATGACAGAGAGAGGGGGTTGGAGAAAGAGAGAGCAGGTGAATGACAGAAGAGGGGGTTGGAGAAAGAGAGAGCAGGTGAATGACAGAGAGAGGGGGCTGGAGAAAGAGAGAGCAGGTGAATGACAGAACGAGAGGGGGCTGGAGAAAGAGAGAAGAGCAGGTGAATGACAGAGAGAGGGGGTTGGTAAAGGAGAGAGCAGGTGAATGACAGAGAGACGGGGTTGGAGGAAGAGATCAGGTGAATGAGAGAGGGGGTTGGAGAAAGAGAGAGCAGGTGAATGACAGAGAGAGGGGGTTGGAGAAAGAGAGAGCAGGTGAATGACAGAGAGAGGGGGTTGGAGGAAGAGAGAGCAGGTGAATGACAGAGAGGGGGTTGGAGAAAGAGAGAGCAGGTGAATGACAGAGAGAGGGGTTGGAGAAAGAGAGAGCAGGTGAATGACAGAGAGAGAGGCTTGGAGAAAGAGAGAGCAGGTGAATGACAGAGAGCGGGTTGGAGAAAGAGAGAGCAGGTGAATGAGAGAGGGGGTTGGAGAAAGGGAGAGCAGGTGAATGATAGAGAGTGGGTTTGAGAATGAGAGAGCAGGTGAACGACAGAGAGAGGGGGTTGGAGTAGGAGAGAGCAGGTGAATGACAAAGCGAGGTGTTTGGAGAAAGAGAGAGCAGGTGAATGACAGAAGGAGGGGGTTGGTTAAAGAGAGAGCAGGTGAATGACAGAGAGAGGGGTTGGAAGAGAAAGAGAGAGCAGGTGAATGACAGAGAGAGGGGGTTGGAGAAAGAGAGAGCAGGTGAATGATAGAGAGTGGGTTTGAGAATGAGAGAGCAGGTGAACGACAGAGAGAGGGGGTTGGAGTAGGAGAGAGCAGGTGAATGACAAAGTGAGGGGTTTGGAGAAAGAGAGAGCAGGTGAATGACAGAGAGAGGGGGTTGGAGAAAGAGAGAGCAGGTGAATGAGAGAGAGAGGTTTGGAGAAAGAGAGAGCAGGTGAATGACAGAGAGAGGGGGTTGGAGAAAGAGAGAGCAGGTGAATGACAGAGAGAGGGGTTGGAGAAAGAGAGAGCAGGTGAATGACAGAGAGAGGGGGTTGGAGAAAGAGAGAGCAGGTGAATGACAGAGAGAGGGGGTTGGAGAAAGAGAGAGCAGGTGAATCACAAAGAGAGGGGGTTGGAGAAAGAGAGAGCAGGTGAATGACAGAGAGAGGGGTTGGTTAAAGAGAGAGAGCAGGTGAATGACAGAGAGACGGTTGGAGAAAGAGAGCAGGTGAATGAGAGAGGGGGTTGGAGAAAGAGAGAGCAGGTGAATGATAGAGAGTGGGTTTGAGAATGAGAGAGCAGGTGAACGACAGAGAGGGGGTTGGAGAAAGAGAGAGCAGGTGAATGACAGAGAGGGGGTTGGAGAAAGAGAGAGCAGGTGAATGACAGAGAGAGGGGGTTGGAGAAAGAGAGAGCAGGTGAATGACAGAGAGAGGGGTTGGAGAAAGAGAGAGCAGGTGAATGACAGAGAGAGGGGGTTGGAGAAAGAGAGAGCAGGTGAATGACAGAGAGAGGGGGTTGGAGAAAGAGAGAGCAGGTGAATGACAAAGAGAGGGGGTTGGAGAAAGAGAGAGCAGGTGAATGACAGAGAGAGGGGGTTGGTTAAAGAGAGAGCAGGTGAATGACAGAGAGAGGGGGGTTGGAGAAAGAGAGCAGGTGAATGACAGAGAGAGGGGGGTTGGAGAAAGAGAGAGCAGGTGAATGACAGAGAGGGGGTTGGAGAAAGAGAGAGCAGGTGAATGACAGACAGAGAGGGGGGTTGGAGAAAGAGAGAGCAGGTGAATGACAGAGAGAGGGGTTGGAGAAAGAGAGAGCAGGTGAATGACAGAGAGAGAGGGTTGGAGAAAGAGAGAGCAGGTGAATGACAGAGAGAGGGGGTTGGAGAAAGAGAGAGCAGGTGAATGACAGAGAGAGGGGGTTGGAGAAAGAGAGAGCAGGTGAATGACAGAGAGAGGGGGTTGGTTAAAGAGAGAGCAGGTGAATGACAGAGAGAGGGGGTTGGAGGAAGAGAGAGAGGTGAAAAGAGAGAGCAGACAGAGAGAGGGTTGGTTAAAGAGAGAGCAGGTGAATGACAGAGAGGGGTTGGAGAAAGAGAGAGCAGGTGAATGACAGAGAGAGGGGGTTGGAGAAAGAGAGAGCAGGTGAATGACAGAGAGAGGGGTTGGAGAAAGAGAGAGCAGGTGAATGACAGAGAGAGGGGGTTGGAGAAAGAGAGAGCAGGTGAATGACAGAGAGGGGGTTGGAGAAAGAGAGAGCAGGTGAATGACAGAGAGAGGGGCTTGGTTAAAGAGAGAGTAGGTGAATGACAGAGAGGGGGTGGAGAAAGAGAGAGCAGGTGAATGACAGAGAGAGGGGGCTGGAGAAAGAGAGAGCAGGTGAATGACAGAGAGAGAGGGTTGGAGAAAGAGAGAGCAGGTGAATGACAGTGAGAGGGGTTGGAGAAAGAGAGAGCAGGTGAATGACAGTGAGAGGGGTTGGTGCAAGAGAGAGCAGGTGAATGACAGAGAGGGGGTTGGTTAAAGAGAGAGCAGGTGAATGACAGAGAGACGGTTGGAGAAAGAGAGAGCAGGTGAATGACAGAGAGAGGGGGTTGGAGAAAGAGAGAGCAGGTGAATGAGAGAGAGAGGGGTTGGAGAAAGAGAGAGCAGGTGAATGACAGAGAGAGCGAGGGGGTTGGAGAAAGAGAGAGCAGGTGAATGACAGAGAGGGGGTTGGTTAAAGAGAGAGCAGGTGAATGACAGAGAGACGGTTGGAGAAAGAGAGCAGGTGAATGAGAGAGGGGGTTGGAGTAAGAGAGAGTAGGTGACCAACAGAGAGGGGTTTGGTTAAAGAGAGAGCAGGTGAATGACAGAGATAGGGGGTTGGAGGAAGAGAGAGCAGGTGAATGACAGAGAGAGGGGGTTGGAGAAAGAGAGCAGGTGAATGAGAGAGGGGGTTGGAGAAAGAGAGAGCAGGTGAATGACAGAGAGGGGGTTTGAGAATGAGAGAGCAGGTGAATGACAGAGAGAGGGGTTGGAAAGAGAGAGCAGGTGAATGACAGAGAGAGGGGTTTGGAGAAAGAGAGAGCAGGTGAATGACAGAGAGAGGGGGTTGGAGAAAGAGAGAGCAGGTGAATGAGAGAGAGAGGGGTTGGAGAAAGAGAGAGCAGGTGAATGACAGAGAGAGGGGGTTGGAGAAAGAGAGAGCAGGTGAATGACAGAGAGAGGGGGTTGGAGAAAGAGAGAGCAGGTGAATGACAGAGAGGGGGTTGGTTAAAGAGAGAGCAGGTGAATGACAGAGAGACGGTTGGAGAAAGAGAGCAGGTGAATGACAGAGAGAGGGGGTTGGTTAAAGAGAGAAAGAGCAGGTGGATGACAGAGAGAGGGAGTGGTTGGTTAAGAGAGAGCAGGTGAATGACAGAGAGAGGGGGCTGGAGAAAGAGAGAGCAGGTGAATGACAGAGAGAGGGGTTGGAGAAAGAGAGAGCAGGTGAATGACAGAGAGAGGGGTTGGAGAAAGAGAGGGGCAGGTGAATGACAGAGAGAGGGGGTTGGAGTAAGAGAGAGCAGGTGAATGACAGAGAGAGGGGGTTGGAGAAAGAGAGAGCAGGTGAATGACAAAGAGAGGGGGTTGGAGAAAGAGAGAGCAGGTGAATGACAGAGAGGGGGGGTTGGTTAAAGAGAGAGCAGGTGAAGGACAGAGAGACGGTTGGAGAAAGAGAGCAGGTGAATGAGAGAGGGGGTTGGAGAAAGGGAGAGCAGGTGAATGATAGAGAGTGGGTTTGAGAATGAGAGAGCAGGTGAACGACAGAGAGAGGGGGTTGGAGTAGGAGAGAGCAGGTGAATGACAGAGAGAGGGGTTTGGAGAAAGAGAGAGCAGGTGAATGACAGAGAGGGGGTTGGTTAAAGAGAGTGCAGGTGAATGACAGAGAGGGGGCTGGAGAAAGAGAGAGCAGGTGAATGACAGAGAGAGGGGGCTGGAAAAGAGAGAGCAGGTGAATGACAGAGAGAGGGGGTTGGAGAAAGAGAGAGCAGGTGAATGACAGAGAGAGGGGGTTGGAGAAAGAGAGAGCAGGTGAATGACAGAGAGAGGGGTTGGAGAAAGAGAGAGCAGGTGAATGACAGAGAGAGGGGGTTGGAGAAAGAGAGAGCAGGTGAATGACAGAGAGAGGGGGTTGGTTAGAAGAGAGAGCAGGTGAATGACAGAGAGACGGTTGGAGAAAGAGAGCAGGTGAATGAGAGAGGGGGTTGGAGAAAGAGAGAGCAGGTGAATGATAGAGAGTGGGTTTGAGAATGAGAGAGCAGGTGAACGACAGAGAGGGTGTTGGAGAAAGAGAGAGCAGTTGAATGACAGAGAGGGGGGGTTGGAGAAAGAGAGAGCAGGTAAATGACAGAGAGAGGGGTTGGAGAAAGAGAGAGCAGGTGAATGACAGAGAGAGGGGGTGGAGCAAGAGAGAGCAGGTGAATGACAGAGAGAGAGGGTTGGAGTAAGAGAGAGCAGGTGAATGACAAAGCGAGGGGGTTGGAGAAAGAGAGAAGAGCAGGTGAATGACAGAGAGAGGGGGTTGGTTAAAGAGAGAGCAGGTGAATGACAGAGAGACGGGGTTGGAGGAAGAGAGCAGGTGAATGAGAGAGGGGGTTGGAGAAAGAGAGCAGGTGAATGAGAGAGGGGGTTGGAGAAAGAGAGAGCAGGTAAATGACAGAGAGCGGGGGTTGGAGAAAGAGAGAGCAGGTGAATGACAGAGAGAGAGAGGGTTGGAGAAAGAGAGAGCAGGTGAATGACAGAGAGAGGGGGTTGGAGAAAGAGAGAGCAGGTGAATCACAAAGAGAGGGGGTTGGAGAAAGAGAGAGCAGGTGAATGACAGAAAGAGGGGGTTGGTTACAGAGAGAGAGCAGGGGAATGACAGAGAGACGGTTGGAGAAAGAGAGCAGGTGAATGAGAGAGGGGGTTGGAGAAAGAGAGAGCAGGTGAATGACAGAGGGGGTTGGAGAAAGAGAGAGCAGGTGAATGACAGAGAGAGGGGGTTGGAGAAAGAGAGAGCAGGTGAATGACAGAGAGAGGGGGGGTTGGAGAAAGAGAGAGCAGGTGAATGACAGAGAGAGGGGGTTGGTTAAAGAGAGAGCAGGTGAATGACAGAGAGACGGGGTTGGAGGAAGAGAGCAGGTGAATGAGAGAGGGGGTTGGAGAAAGAGAGCAGGTGAATGAGAGAGGGGGTTGGAGAAAGAGAGAGCAGGTAAATGACAGAGAGCGGGGTTGGAGAAAGAGAGAGCAGGTGAATGACAGAGAGAGGGGGTTGGAGAAAGAGAGAGCAGGTGAATGACAGAGAGAGGGGGTTGGAGAAAGAGAGAGCAGGTGGATGACAGAGAGAGTGGGTTGGTTAAAGAGAGAGCAGGTGAATGACAGAGAGGGGGTTGGAGAAAGAGAGAGCAGGTGAATGACAGAGAGAGGGGGTTGGAGAAAGAGAGAGCAGGTGAATGAGAGAGGGGTTGGAGAAAGAGAGAGCAGGTGAATGACAAAGAGAGGGGGCTGGAGAAAGAGAGAGCAGGTGAATGACAGAGAGGAGTTTGGAGAAAGAGAGAGCAGGTGAATGACAGAGAGAGGGGATTGGAGAAAGAGAGAGCAGGTGAATGACAGAGAGAGGGGGTTGGTTAAAGAGAGAGCAGGTGGATGACAGAGAGAGTGGGTTGGTTAAAGAGAGGGCAGGTGAATGACAGAGAGAGGGGGTTGGAGAAAGAGAGAGCAGGTGGATGACAGAGAGAGGGGGTTGGAGAAATAGAGAGCAGGTGAATGAGAGAGGGGGTTGGAGAAAGAGAGAGCAGGTGAATGACAGAGAGGGGGTTTGGAGAAAGAGAGAGCAGGTGAATGACAGAGAGAGGGGGTTGGAGAAAGAGAGAGCAGGTGGATGACAGAGAGAGTGGGTTGGTTAAAGAGAGAGCAGGTGAATGACAGAGAGGGGGTTGGAGAAAGAGAGAGCAGGTGAATGACAGAGAGAGGGGTTGGAGAAAGAGAGAGCAGGTGGATGACAGAGAGAGAGGGTTGGTTAAAGAGAGGGCAGGTGAATGACAGAGAGAGGGGGTTGGAGAAAGAGAGAGCAGGTGGATGACAGAGAGAGTGGGTTGGTTAAAGAGAGGGCAGGTGGATGACAGAGAGAGGGGTTGGTTAAAGAGAGGGCAGGTGAATGACAGAGAGGGGGTGGAGAAAGAGAGAGCAGGTGGATGACAGAGAGAGGGGTTGGTTAAAGAGAGGGCAGGTGAATGACAGAGAGAGTGGGTTGGTTAAAGAGAGGGCAGGTGAATGACAGAGAGAGGGGGTTGGAGAAAGAGTGAGCAGGTGGATGACAGAGAGAGTGGGTTGGTTAAAGAGAGGCAGGTGAATGACAGAGAGAGTGGGTTGGTTAAAGAGAGAGCAGGTGAATGACAGAGACGGGGGTTAGAGAAAGAGAGCAGGTGAATGAGAGAGGGGGGTTGGAGAAAGAGAGAGCAGGTGAATGACAGAGAGAGGGGGTTGGAGAAAGAGAGAGCAGGTGAATGACAGAGAGAGGGGGTTGGAGAAAGAGAGAGCAGGTGGATGACAGAGAGAGTGGGTTGGTTAAAGAGAGAGCAGGTGAATGACAGAGACAGTTAGAGAAAGAGAGCAGGTGAATGAGAGATGGGGTTGGAGAAAGAGAGAGCAGGTGAATGACAGAGAGAGGTGGTTGGAGAAAGAGAGAGCAGGTGAATGACAGAGAGAGGGGGTTGGAGAAAAATAAATCAGGTTGTTTGAACGTTTTTCTCAACATATTTCCCCATCTTTCATTCATGCTGTTGAAGCATCAAACAATAGCCCTGTTATAAAAAGAAAGAAGCATTGATTCAATTTTCTTTATATTTCTTTGATCCTGAACTGTTCTGGGTCTCACTCCTGACACACACAAGAGAACGATTGTAGTGACATGAAAACAACTGTGTTATGGATAATAACAGAAGCCTCACCCCCCTCCTTCCTTCCTTCCTTCACTTCATCTATGGTATTGGGTTCCTTTCTCACTCCGCCCTCCATACACACACTGTACATGCATAAGCCACATGCATATTTTGTAATGTCGCCAAATGCCAGGCAATTAATGTCTTAGGCCCCCTGCTTCTGTGGTAATAGAGGCGTATTCTTCTCTGCTGAAATTTACCAACCCAATCTCCAACCCCAGGACGCACAGAGAGAGAGTGGGAGAGAGCAGAGAGGGAGTGAGAGAGAGAGAGAGTGAGAGAGAGAGAGAGGGGGAAAGAGGGAAAGAGATACTACTATCTGAATTACTACAGTGAGGAAATATAGACTCAGCTAACTGACTCGATTCACCATCTAGCATCATTCAGCAGTCACACAATCAGCGCTCAAAGACACCAGCAGATAGGGATCACCTCGACAGGCGACGGGGTCCTCACTTTCATTAAAAAGGATTAAAAAGATGGAGGGAGAGGAGCTGAGGGAGGGAGGAGGAGGGAGAGGCACTGTCCGATTGCGGGGAGATATGAGTTGTATGGAATAATGTGGTATAAGTCTGTGATGCATAAAAGAGAGGAGAAGAGGTGTTGGGTGGGAGGGAGGGAGGGAGGGAGGAAGGGATGGAGGAGAGGGGAGAGGGTGGGAGAGGAAGAGGTGAGGTATAGGGTAGAAGGTATTAATAAGCTATTGTGAGGATAATTGAGGCTGGAGGGGCAGTGTTGTGTAGTGGAAGGCCTTCAGAATAGAGCTTCTACCTTTGATTCACTTTCATCAGCACCAATGTGGCGCGCCTGATTGTGTGAAATCAACGGGAGGGCCTTCAATTACCAAAAGCAGTGAGAGGGTCACACATACACACTCACGCACTGCACACACACTCACACAGACACACACGCACCCGCGCGCACACACACATTATAGATTTATCCCTTGATTTTATCCAAATGACTAGAAAGGAGGGAAGGAGGGAGATGAGGGACAATGGAGAAAAGGAAGAAAGAGAGGGAGAAAATAGAGGAGATTGATTATTCCCCTTTGTCTATATTTCCATGAGTGTGTTGGGATTGTCATTAGTGTGTTGGGACTGTCGTTAGTGTGTTGGGACTGTCGTTAGTGTGTTGGGACTGTCATGTGTTGGGACTGTCATGGGTGTGTTGGGATTGTCATTAGTGTGTTGGGACTGTCCTTAGTGTGTTGGGACTGTCATGAGTGTGTTGGGACTGTCATGAGTGTGTTGGGACTGTCATGAGTGTGTTGGGACTGTCATTAGTGTGTTGGGACTGTCATGAGTGTGTTGGGACTGTCAGTGTGTTGGGACTGTCGTGAGTGTGTTGGGACTGTCGTGAGTGTGTTGGGACTGTCATGAGTGTGTTGGGGCTGTCGTTAGTGTGTTGGGACTGTCGTGAGTGTGTTGGGACTGTCATTAGTGTGTTGGGACTGTCATGAGTGTGTTGGGACTGTCATGAGTGTGTTGGGGCTGTCATGAGTGTGTTGGGGCTGTCATTAGTGTGTTGGGACTGTTTGATGATGAACCTGCTTAAAAGATGAGGGTGAATTTCAGATGGTGACATGCCTCATGTCTAGTAAACATGAATACTTATGTCAGCATTCATATATACACATCTCTCTCTCTCTCTCTAACTCTCCACATGTTCCCTACACTGTTTCCTAATTTGTGATGTACATCCTAAAGGGTGTATATATCCATCATCCTTCAGTATATGTAGAGGATATAAAGCTAGCTATCTTAATTTCCCTCGTCGATCCGTCTGTCTGTGTGTTTGCTCTGCTTTGTTTTAATGAAACTTAGTCCCACTGAGCCATGTACAGTCTGACTACTACCACTGGGAATAGTTCTCATTATTTAAGGCACACACACAAACACACACACAAGCACGCACATACACACATGAACAGTCACACTCGCACGAAGAGATACACACACACACACACACACACACACACACACACACACACACACACACATACACACACACACACACACACATTAATGCACATCTTTGCATCTGAGCAACCTTAACCACACATCCCAAGATTCAAGACACACATACTCACATATACCATTCACATCCACAGTTTGTTTGCAATAATCTTCTATGTGTTGCTCATATGTGTATTCCAACATGCAAAAACAAACAAAACCCCACCTCCTGCTATACATTTAAATGGAGACCAGAACAGGACAAGGCAGTGTCTGCTTGCCTTACGTGATTTACTGAGTAGCATATTCAAAACTAGATTCATTAATATGTAAAAACTAGATTCATCAATATGTAAAGTAGTATGGTGTCATTAATATGGGCTGGGGGTTGGTTGGCGAGGTTACGGAGTCCACGGCATTAAGGTGCTAGCTAGATTGAGATCAGGTCATTCATATGCACGTGCCGCTCGCTGCATGCGTGTGCGCGTATGTGTGCATGTTTTTGCTTGTGTGTGTGTTTGTATGTGTGTCTGTGTGTGTATTGTGTTTCGTGTGTGAGTGTCTGTGTGTGCGTGCATGTCCCCAGGGTGATTAGGGAAAATAAATATGCTTGATTACAAATGTCCCATCTTGCCATCAGCAGCTTTAATGTATGCAGTTTAATTGAGCATTGCTGAGTAAAGGGTGAGTTATGGAATGAGCAGACAGGCCAATATCTTTCTGAGAGAGAGATGGATGGAGGAAGGGAGGGAGAAGGGATGAGAGGGGGAGGGTAAACGGGGAAGAAGCGAGGAGGGGGTGTTGTGAGCAAGAGATGGGTGAGATAAGGAGAGATGGGAGAGAGAGAGAGAGAGAGAGAGAGAAAGGTGAGACAACACACACACAGGCGAGGCCGACTTTCACAGGCTGACTTTCACAGGCTGACTTTCAACCCAGGTTACACACACAAACACACACACGCACAGGCCCACACACACAGAAGGGATATAACTCATTTCCATCTATTCCGAGTGATCCGACAGAGAGAGAGAGAGAGAGGAATCGCAGGAGAGATCGTTAAGACCCTTGCATTCCCTTTTCCCTCCACGTCAACAACCAAACACACAGCTAACCTTTACCACAGAAAGGCTACCATGCGACAGGCCCAGAATACACCAGGGCTGACACACACACATGCAACTGTGCGCATACAAACATTAACACACACACACTTGGCCATGGCTTTGCTGCCAAAGATACAACAAATGTCATCCAGCATGATCAGAAAGCAATGCATTGTGGGAGATGCAGTCGGATCAATGTATTCTACACCAGGGTAGGGTGTGTGGTGGTGGGACGGAGGGATTGAAAGGCCCTACACAAACACCTTCAGGGAAATAGGAGAATGGAGGGAAGCAGGGAAATAGGAGAATGGAGGGAAGCAGGGAAATAGGAGAATGGAGGGAAGCAATTAAATAGGATAATGGAGGGAAGCAGGGAAATAGGAGAATGGAGGGAAGCAGGGAAATAGGAGAATGGAGGGAAGCAGGGAAATAGGAGAATGGAGGGAAGCAGGGAAATAGGAGAATGGAGGGAAGCAGGGAAATAGGAGAATGGAGGGAAGCATGGAAATAGGAGAATGGAGGGAAGCAGGGAAATAGGAGAATGGAGGGAAGCAGGGAAATAGGAGAATGGAGGGAACCAGGGAAATAGGAGAATGGAGGGAAGCAGGGAAATAGGAGAATGGAGGGAAGCAGGGAAGAAGGGGTCTGCTGCCAAATCATTTGCTGACCAAGTCTTTGGTCAACAAAATAAAAGCAGAGTAGTAATTATTCATTAAATATTAACAGTGAGCATTATTTATGAAGCATGGGGATAGCTGGGCTTGGGTTATTTGGTTCCATGTCCATAGTGGAGGGAGGTGTGAGCTCCAGACCCAGCCCCAGGCACTCCTCTCCCCTCTCCCCTCTCCTGGCCCAGCGAGAGACATCGTCCCCTGGGCACGACCAGTGCTGGGCTGGGGGTTTGTGGTGAAGATGACAGTCTCTTCACTTCATCTGAGGCCAACATCTACATGTGTTCCTGGGATCAGATAGGACCACAACCCCAGTTTGGTGGTTGTGAGGGGAGGAGTCCATATAGTGGGATGGGGGGTCTTGTGTTGTGTGTTTAGCCTTAGCTGTGGTTCATAGAGAGCCTTGTTGCAAAGAGGGGGTTGAGGGTTGCTGAAAGAGGAGAGGGGGTTGAGGGTTGTTGAAAGAGGAGAAGGGGTTGCTGAAAGAGGAGAGGGGGTTGTTGAAAGAGGAGAGGGGGTTGCTGAAAGAGGAGAGGGTTGTAGAAAGAGGAGAGGGGGTTGTTGAAAGAGGAGAGGGGATCGTTGAAAGAGGAGAGGAGATTGAAAGAGGAGAGGAGATCGGAGGAGAGGGGTTGTTGAAAGAGAAGAGGGGGTTGTTGAAAGAGGAGAGGAGGTCGTTGAAAGAGGGGAGGGGGTTGTTGAAAGAGGAGAGGGGGTTGTTGAAAGAGAAGAGGGGGTTGTTGAAAGAGGAGAGGAGGTCGTTGAAAGAGGAGAGGGGAAAAATTATACACTTGCTTAGACACTTGCTTATTGTTGAAAGATGAGAGGAGGTCGTTGCCCTTGTCCAAAGATGGAGTAGGCCAAGGCTCTGTGCGGGCGTTCGTGTGAGTGTGTGTGTGTGATTATCTCCCTGTTGATTCTCAGTGCACCTTCAAAGCTACTCCAGCCCTGTTGGTGTGTACATCACATAATCACACACACACACTCACACACACACACACACACACACACACACACACACACACACACACACACACACACACACACACACACACACACACAGCAAGTGTATAATTTATACAGTTCATTTATTTATTAGGAACAACCACATGTTCTCTCTAACAACCAATGAAGAGAACCCAGTGTGGATATGAAATTTTTAACATTATATCCAAGTGCTCCTCAGACAGGGAGTCAATAAATTCAACGGGCCTAGTTATAGGCTGGACACACACAGTAATATACAATGTAAGAGAAATGCGTATACATCAGAAATAGCACTATCAGACAAGAAAACAGGTAGTCTAAGGCATTTGATACTTAGTGTCCACAAATATAAAAGCTTTTGTTTTAGTGGTTGTGAAATGATATATTTTACAATCCTGCTTAAAACTCAATTTAACTGCGTGGTAGCGTGGCTATAATGGCAGTTCCTATTTCCAGCAGTGAGCCAATCAATAAGACATTTCTGAAAGCATAAATGATTCCATTTTCTGCAGGGGAAATGGGTCTGATGAGAAAATAGGTGAAATTGATATGTGAGGAGCATTACCACATGACTCCAAATGTCAGGGTCAGGAGAAAAGACAACCTGCTATGATAAAGCACACACACACACACGCACACACGCACACGCACACACACACACACCTATACATGTTTGTAGGCACACAGGAAAGAAACAGTTGTTATCTGGACAATATGGATACATTTTAAAAAATCTAATCACATTTTATTTGTCAAATACACATGGTTAGCAGATGCGAGTGTAGCGAAATACTTGTGCTTCTGCAGTCATATCTAACAAGTAATCTAACAATTCCCCAACAACTACCTAATACACACAAATCTAAAAGGGGTGAATGAAAATATATACATATAAACATATGGATGTGCGATGGCCCGAGCGGCATAGGCAAGGTGAAATATATGGTATAAAATACAGTACATACATATGATATGAGTAATCTAAGATATGTGAACATTATTAAAGTGCCATTATTTAAAGTGGCATTGTTTAAAGTAACTAGTGATCTATTTGTTAAAGTGGCCAGTGATTGGGTGTCTATGTAGGCCGCAGCCTCTCTGAGTTAGTGATTGCTGTTTAGCAGTCTAATGGCCTTGAGGTAGATGCTGTTTTTCAGTCTCTCGGTCCCAGATGCACATGTACTGACCTCGCCTTCTGGATGATAGCAGTGTGAACAGGCAGTGGCTCGGGTGGTTGTTGTCTTTGATGATCTTTTTGGCCTTCTTGTGACATCGGGTGCTGTAGGTGTCATGGCGGGCAGGTAAAGTTGGAAGTCGGAAGTTTACATACACCTCAGCCAAATACATTTCAAATCAGTTTTTCACAATTCCTGACATTTAATCCTAGTAAAAAATTCCCTGTCTTAGGTCAGTTAGGATCACCACTTTATTTTAAGAATGTGAAATGTCAGAATAATAGTAGAGAGAAGGATTTATTTCAGCTTTTATTTCATTCATCACATTCATCACATTTATTTCTTTCATCACCCAGATGGTCAGAAGTTTACAAACACTCAATTAGTATTTGGTAGCATTGCCTTTAAAATGTTTAACTTGAGTCAAATGTTGATTTGATTTGCACTTTTCGCACTAAAGTAAGTTCATCTCTAGGAGACAGAACACGTCTCCTTCCTAAGCGGTGTGACGGCTGTGTGGTCCCATGGTGTTTATACTTGCATACTATTGTTTGTACAGATGAACGTGGTACCTTCAGGCATTTGGAAATTGCTCCCAAGGATGAACCAGACTTGTGGAGGTCTACCATATTTTTCTGAGGTCTTGGCTGATTTCTTTTGACTTTCCCATGATGTCAAGCAAAGAGGCACTTAGTTTGAAGGTAGGCCTTGAAATACATCCACAGGAACACCTCCAATTGACTCAAATGAGGTCAATTAGCCTATCAGAAGCTTCTAAAGCCATGACATCATTTTCTGGAATTTTCCAAGCTGTTTAAAGGCACAGTCAACTTCGTGTGTGTAAACTTCTGACCCACTGGAATTGTGATACAGTGAATTATAAGTGAAAGAATTTGTCTGTAAATAATTGTTGGAAAAATTACTTGTGTCATGCACAAAGTAGATGTCCTAACCGACTTGCCAAAACTATAGTTTGTTAACAAGAAATTTGTGGAGTGTTTGACAAACGAGTTTTAATGGCTCCAACACTAAGTGTATGTAAACTTCCGACTTCAACTGTAGTTTGCCCTCGGTGATGCGTTGTGCAGACCGCACCACCCTCTGGAGAGCCTTGCATTTGAGGGCGGAGCAGTTGCCGTACCAGGCTGTGATACAGCCCGACAGGATGCTCTCGATTATGGATCTGTAAAAGTTAGTCAGGATTTTGGGTGACAAGCCAAATTTCTTCAGCCTTCTTCACCACACTGTCTGTGTGGATGGACCATTTCAGTTTGTCTGTGATGTGTACGCCCAGGAACTTAAAACGTTCCACCTTCTCAACTGCTGTCCCATCGATGTGGATAGGGGGGTTCTCCCACTGCTGTTTCCGGAAGTCCATGATCATCTCCTTTGTTTTGTTGACGTTGAGTGAGAGGTTGTTTTCCTGACACCAAACTCCGAGTGCCCTCCCCTCCTCCCTGTAGGCTGTCTCTTCAGTGTTGGTAACCAAGGGGTGGGGGGTGCAGTTCTTGTTGGCGGGCTGCGACGGTGGCATTGTATTATCCTCAAAGCGGGCAAAGAAGGTGTTTAGTTTGTCTGGGAGCAATACGTCGGTGTCCGTGACGTGGCTGGTTTTCTTTTTGTAGTCTGATTGTCTGTAGACCCTGCCACAAACGTCTCGTGTCTGAGCCGTTGAATTGTGAGTCCACTTTGTCCCTTTCGCTTGTTTGATTGCCTTGCGGAGGGAATAACTACACTGGTTATATTCAGTCATATTCCCAGACCTCTTCCCATGGTTAAATGCGATGGTTCGCACTTTCATACACATGATTAGCAGATGTTAATTCAAGAGTAGCAAAATGCTTGTGCTTCTAGTTCTGACAGTGCAGTAATATCTAACAAGTAATCTAACAATTACCCAACAACTACCTAATATGTGCATCATGCATACATTTGAGATATATCGCATGTTTTTCACCAAAAATCAAATAAAACATTGGACATTTTGGGCGTCATGGACTTGGTCATCGTATAGCATGTCAGAGGATGATAAGAGGCGTGTTTGAGAGAGAATGACAAGATGCTGTGCAGATGTCTTCATCATGAAGAAGGAATCTTCTGTCGTCATAACAGTTGGGCTAAGGAACGTCTATTGTTAATCAAGGAGTTATCCCTCAATGTAATCATCAGAGTTATTATCTAAGGGAGGAGGGAAAAGGGTATAAAAATTACAATAGTCTTAACCGTAACACATTAACCTCCCTCCCCTCCCTCCCTCTGTCCTTCCATCTCTCCCTCCATCCGTCCTTCTCTGCCCTCCCTCCCTCTGTCCTTCCATCTCTCCCTCCATCTAGGCCTCCACATCCATTTGCCTGTCCACCATTCTTTGTCTTTCTTAGGCCTTCCTGGAAGCAGAGGGAGAGAAAAAGGAGAGAGAGAGAGATTGAACTGAGAGAGAGAAAGGCAGAGTCCAGAGCAAACTATTATTTGGGGGATGCTTATATTTGTCCTGTTACACACAAGTGTGTAATGGAAATACTTGTATTTATTTTTGCATATCCACCCCCCCCTCCCCGAGAAACCCACAGGGAGTGGGGTCACGGCCAGGGTCCCCATTATACAGCGCCCCTGGAGCAATTGGGGTTAAGTGCGTCGCTCAAAGGCACAGCGACAGATTTGTATTTTTAAGTTGTCGGCACTGGTTTTCAAACCTTTCGGTTACTGGCCCGACGCTCTGACCTTGAGGCTACCTGCTGCCCCTTACTAAGTAAACACAATGTGTAGGTATTTGTCTTGTGATCCTTACATACATTCCTTATACACGCACATGACGTACGTACACAGAGTAAATACTCTCTCCCCCACCTCCCTGTAGATAGTATTGTAGTGAAGTAAAAGGGAACACAAAGCACATATGGGATTAGTTTCTATAACCTATTAAGGCTCTGCTCCTTCTCTGAAGGAATAGGTGACAGTGGGAGCCGAGCTCCACCATACGATGTAAGGTGTAAGGTCACTGTATATACGTTTGTGGTTGTGTGCGTGTGTGCATGTGTGTGTGCGTGTGTGTGTGTGTGTCGTATCCAGCTTTGATCATTTCCTCAAGGGCCCCATCTGTGAGCTGTAGGAACAAAGGTGAGGGTTTGACTGGAGGGTTATACACAAGCACACATACACACCCACACATGCACATGCACACGCTCAAACACACACGCACACACACACACGTTTGTTTTACTTTCCTTGTGGGGGACCAAACAATTGATTCCCATTAAAAAAATTTAATCTAACTCTAAGCTTAACACTAAACTTAAACCCGTAACCCTGATCCTAACCCTAGCCCCTAATTCCTAACCCCTAACCCTAACCCTAACATTATTGTAACCCTAACCCTAAACCTAACCCCTAAGCCTGAAATTGCCGTTTTCCTTGTGGGGACTGGCAAAATCAAATCAAATCAAATGTAATTTGTCACATGCTTGGTAAGCTATAGACTAACAGTGAAGTTCTTCACCACAATGCAGAGGGAAAATTACAGCGAGAAACACATTGAGTGATGATTACTATATGGGGTACCAGTACAGATTGGATGTGCAGGGGTACAAGGTAATTGAGGTAGATATGTACATATAGGTAGCGATTAAATGACTTGCTAGGCAACAAAATAATAATGTGATGAGTCAAAAGAGTTAGTTATGGCTTGTTCAGGGTCCGGTTAGTTCCAGACTTGGTGCACCGGTAGCAGAGAGAACACACACACACACACACACACGTATATTCTTCACATCGTCCTTTTTTACAGGTGAGGCCAACACTGAATGAGACACACTGGAACTTTCCCTTCTGTAAGGCGTGCTTGTATAATAATGTGTGTATGATAATGTGTGTATGATAATGTGTGTGGAGCTTATCGTGAGTGTGATAACAGTGTGATGGTTGTCGTTTTCTGTACATCCCATCAGAGGCATTCTTTTCACAGACACACCCAAATACACACACACACAGATGGACCTTTAAATGAACAATGAAACACACACACACAGACACACACGCAAGCACACACACACAACTTCAGAAATACATGTAATAGCTTTGTTCCCAAATTGGAGGTTAGGATTAACAATCAGAAAGACAAAATGAAATTTGGAGGTAAAATGGATTTCAGAATTATTTTATTTCATGTTCTGATGATTTATATGACTTTGTAGATTAAAAATGATGCTTAAAAGGAGCTAAATGAATGCTATCTCATATTATAAACTGGGTGATTCGAGCCCTGAATGCTGATTGGCTGACAGCCATGGTATATCAAACTATATACCGATGGTATGACAAAACATTTATTTTTACTGCTCTAATTTAAAAATAATTATAGCCTACAGAATTATACATCAAATGTATTTCACAGCACAAATGCATTAGAAATACCACGTTAACCCCCTTAGGTCAATGTCTGCAGAGAGTGTTGTTTCCTTCTCTGCACAGAAATCTATAATAAACTGATAGGCCACAACAATCAACCACACACACACACATACACACACATACACACAAAACCTTGGTGTAAATAGCTCCAGGAGATAAATGAAAATTAACGGCGCTAGCTCGTTCCTGTCTCTTAGCATGGCTCTCCCCTGCAGGGTTTTAACCATCAACTCTGTAATTATTTCTCTAATGTGAGGTTCGCAGACCAAATTAGAAGCGCTACAGCTAGCCAATCTAACCTGAACTAACCTGGCTTCTCCTATCTGCTCGTCCGCTTTTGTACAAATCATGCAACCTTTGAGCTCCTGTGTTAGTACCTGGGGGCGAGAGAGTGAACACACAGACTGACGGATCGACGAGGGAAATTAAGATGGCTAGCTTTATATCCTCTACACATACTGAAGGATGATGGATATATACACCCTTTAGGATGTACATCACAAATTAGGAAACAGTGTAGGGAACATGTGGAGAGTTAGAGAGAGAGAGAGAGATACTAAACAATTTAATTGACCTTTCAGCTTCCCTATCAAATCAAAACATTTCAAGCAGACAACCTAAGAAAATTAACAACAATGACAAATGGTTTGATGAAGAATGCTAACACCAAAGAAAGAAATTGAGAAACCTTTCCAACCACAAACACAGAGAACCAGAAAACCTGTGTCTATGCCTTCACTATGGTGAATCACTAAAACAAAACAGAAATACACTATGGAAAAAGATTGAGATCAGCTCAATGTACAGTTGAAGTCGGAAGTTTACATACACCTTAGCCAAATACGTTTAAGCTCAGTTTTTCACAATTCCTGACATTTAATCCTAGTAAATATTCCCTGTCTTAGGTCAGTTAGGATCACCAATTTATTTTAAGAATGTGAAATGTGAAATCTCAGAATAATAGTAGAGAGAATTATTTATTTCAGCTTTTATTTCTTTCATCACATTCCCAGTGGGTCAGAAGTTTACATACACTCAATTAGTATTTGGTAGCATTGCCTTTAAATTGTATAACTTGAGTCAAACGTTTCAGGTAGCCTTCCACAAGCTTCCCACAATAAGTTGGGTGAATTTGGCCCATTCCTCATGACAGAGCTGATGTAACTGAGTCAGGTTTGTAGGCCTCCTTGCTCTCACACGCTTTTTCAGATCTGCCCACAAATGTTCTATATGATTGAGGTCAGGGCTTTGTGATGGCCACTCCAATACCTTAACTTTGTTATCCTTAAGCCATTTTGCCACAACTTTGGAAGTATGCTTGGGGTCGTTGTCCATTTGAAAGACCCATTTGCGACCAAGCTTTAACTTCGTGACTGATGTCTTGAGATGTTGCTTCAATATATCCACATAATTTTCCTACCTCATGATGTCATCTATTTTATGAAGTGCACCAGTCCCTCCTGCAGCAAAGCACCTTCACAACATGATGCTGCCACCCCCGTGCTTCACAGTTGGGATGGTGTTCTTCGGCTTGCAAGCGTCCCCCTTTTTCCTCCAAACATAACGATGGTCATTATGGCCAAACAGTTCTATTTTTGTTTCATCAGACCAGAAGATATTTCTGAGGTCTTAGCTGATTTCTTTTGATTTTCCCATGATGCCAAGCAAAGAGGCACTGAGTTTGAAGGTAGGCCTTGAAATACATCCACAGGTACACCTCCAATTGACTCAAATTATGTCAATTAACCTATCAGAAGCTTCTAAAGCCATGACATCATTTTCTGGAATTTTCCAAGCTGTTTAAAGGCACAGTCAACTTAGTGTGTGTAAACTTCTGACCCACTGGAATTGTGATCCAGTGAATTATAAGTGAAATAATCTGTCTGCAAACAATTGTTGGAAAAATTACTTGTGTCATGCACAACGTAGATGTCCTAACCGACTTACCAAAACTATAGTTTGTTAACAAGAAATTTGTGGAGTGGTTGACAAATGAGTTTTAATGACCTCAACCTAAGTGTATGTAAACTTCCGACTTCAACTGTAATTGAATCATCCATAGAATCTAACCACTTCTGGGAAAATTGGAACACACTAAACAAACAACAACATAAAGTTATCTGTCCAAAACAGAGTGCTTGTTGAATGAACTACAGGACAAAATACAAACCCTCAAACCCAAAAAGGCCTGTGGTATCATGATGGTATCATACATGAAATGATGAAATATGCAGACCACAAATTCCAATTGGCTATACCTCTGCATTATCATTAACAGCAGATTATTACACTTCCTCAGTGAAAACAATTTTCTGAGCAAATGCCAAATTGTCTTTTTCCAAATTACGCTATGACAGACCATGTATTCACCCTGCACACCCTATTTGACCAACAAACAAAGCAAAACAAAAGCAAAGTCTTCTCATGTTTGTTGACTTAAAAGAAGCTATTGACTCAATTTGGCATAAAGGTCTACTATTCAAATCAATGGAAAGTGGTGTTGGGGGAAAAACATATGACATTATAAAATCCATGTACACAAACAACAAGTCCATGGTTAAAATTGGCAAAAACACACACACATTTCTTTCCACAGGGCCATTGAGTGAGACAGGGATGCAGTTTAAGCCCCACCCTCTTCAACATATATATCAACAAATTGGTGGGGGCACTAGAACAGTCTGCAGTACCTGGCCTCACCCTACTAGAATCTGAAGTCAAATGTCTACTGTTTGCTGATGATCTGGTGCTTCTGTCCCAAACCAAGGAAGTACCACAGCAGTAACTATATCTTCCGCACAGATTCTGTCAGACCTGTGCCCTGACAGTAAATCTCAGTAAGACAAAAATAATAGTGTTCAAAAAAGGTCTAGTTGCCAGGACCACAAATACAATTCCATCTAGACACCGTTACCCTAGAGCACACAAAAAAAACTATTCTTACCTCGGCCTAAACATCAGCGCCTCAGGTAACTTCCACAAAGTTGTGAACGATCTGAGAGACAAGCAAGAAGGGCCTTCTATGCTATCAAAAGGAACATACAATTTGACATACTAATTAGGATCTGGTAAAAAAATACTTGAATCAGTTATAGAACGCATTGTCCTTTATGGTTGTGATGTCTTACCAACCAAGAAATGAGACTTAAACCAAATTGAGACTCTGCATGCAGAATTCTGCAAAAATATCCTCTGTGTACAATGTAAAACATCAAATAATGCATACAGAGCAGAATTAGGCCAATACCCACTAATGATCAAAATCCAGAAAATAAACTTTAAATTCTACAAACACCTAAAGGGAAGCGATTCCCAAACCTTCCATAACAAAGCCATCACCTACAGAGAGAAGAGTCCCCTAAGCAAGCTGGTGCTGGGGCTCTGTTCACAAGCAGACCCCACAGAGCCCCCAGGACAGCAAAACAATTAGACCCAACCAAATCATGAGAAAACTAAAAGATAATTACTTGACACACTGGAAATAATTAACAAAACAACTGAGCAAACTAGAATGCTATTTGGCCCTAAACAGAGAGCACACCGTGGCAGAATACCTGACCACTGTGACTGACCCAAAATGAAGGAAATCTTTGACTATGTGCAGCCTCAGTAAGCATAGCCTTGCTATTGAGAAAGGCTGCCAAAGGCAAAACCGCCTCTCAAGAGAAGACAGGCTGTGTGCACACTGCCCACAAAATCAGGTGGAAACTGAGCTGCACTTTCTAACCTCCTACCAAATGTATGACCATATTAGAGGCACATATTTCCCTCAGATTACACAGACACAAAAAGAATTCGAAAACAAATCCAATTTCGATAAACTCCCATATCTACTGGGTGAAATACCACACTGTGCCATCACAGCAGCAACATTTGTGACCTGTTGCTTCAAGAAAATGGTAACCAGTGAAGGACAAACACCATTGTAAATACAACCCATATTTATGTTTATTTATTTTCCCTTTTGTACTTTAACTATTTGCACATAATATGACATTTGCAATGTCTTCATTATTTTGGAACTTTTGCGAGTAATATTTACTTTTCACTGTGTATTGTTTATCTCACTTTTGTTTAACCATTTCACCTGCTTTGGCAATGTAAACGTATGTTTCACATGCCAATAAAGCCCCTTGAATTGAATTGAGAGGGGGGGGGGACTGAGGACGAGAGTCAAGGCACAAGGGTAAACAATGGGACTCCCAGTCAGGTGCAAACACATCTGACCGATGGACAATGAAACACACACACCACCTGATGACTTCAGAATTATTTTATTCAATAGCTTTTAATAGTTTTGTTCCCAAATTGAAGGTTAGGACGA